>NC_138036.1:398117-553319 GCF_964106645.2 Podarcis pityusensis | reverse complement strand
CTTGAAGGCTGCCCACCCACCCACCTGCCGGCCACGAGGAGTGGGCTCGGAAGCCGTTGGGGTGGGTGGGGAGGCCCAGCTGGGCCCCAGCTGCTGCCGGGAGGGAGGTGGGCGGCCGCAGCAGCAGCAGCAGAGCGGTGGGGCTTGGCTCTGGGAATGTGCCCGGATTGCAGGCCCCGTGCCAGGAGTGGGTGGCATCGCTGCAGGAATCTCTGCCTGCTCCTCTCGGAGCTGGAGAACATCAACAGCCGCCCCCCGCCCCCCCGCCATGCACAGAGGAGCAGGCCAGCTCCTGACTCCTGCCTGCCTGCCAGCCAGGGTGTCCCCAGACCGGGTGCCATTTCGGATCCCCCCCCCCCCCGTTTGGAGTGTCTTGGCAGGGGCCTGCCCTCCTCTGTGCCAGGGGCCGCTTTGAGGAGTGAGCATTGGTCTCTGAGCCTTGTGTGCGAGGTGCCCCTGCCTCTGCCCTCTTGGGGGGGGCACCCCTCCCCCAGGCAGACTCTCCCAGCCTGGCCTGCCGCCTCTCATCTCCATCCCGGCTTGTGCCGAGGGATTATTAGGGTCACTAGGTGCCGCACCCAGCCCAGGCCTCATTAGAGGGGAATTAGAAGCCGGCTAATCTGGGTTTGCCCCTGCTTTGCCCTGGCGGGCAGCCGAAGCCACTCGGAGGGTGCCCACCCACACAGAGGCACACAGCGGGGGGACTTGGAGCAATAGCAGGAGGCATGGATTTTGGAGTGGGGTGTGTGTGTGTGTGTAGAAACAACCCCTTGTGATCTCTGGCCCGCTCTGCAGGGAGGGTGTGTGTGTGTTTGTGCGCGCACACCTCTTTGCAGTTTGTGGGGCCTGCCTTGGGCTTTTCAGCTGTGATTCCTGCATTGCAGGGGGTTGGTCTGGATGACCCTGAGGGTCCCCTTCCAGCTCCCCCATTCTAGGATCTCTGCTGACAGCAGGACCAGATGGAAGAAAGCGAGGGGGGGAGTGGGTGGTTTTTGCAGGACCTGCTGGTTGCTCCCCTGATCTGGGGGTCCCTTTTTCTGGGGATTCCCCCTGCCACCCCCAGCTCCTTCTGTGCTGCCCCTTTGCCTCTGGGGCGGCTTGCCCCACTAGAAAGGTGCCAAAGCCTGCAGGGGCACAGAAGGCCTTGCTGGGGGTGGGAATGGGGGGTGGGAAGCCCTTCCTGAGCCAGGAGGAGTTCTGAGAAAGCAGCAGGAGGGGAGAGGCCGTGGGGTTGGGGGGTGGCCGTGGGTCTTGGCCGAGGGCCAGCCAGACTGGGGAGGGGCCCCAGGCTCCCAGCCAGGGCAGGGGCTTCCAGCGCCACTCTTCCTGAGCCCAGCCCTCCTCTGTTAGCTGCTGCAGCCTGGGCCCGGCTCCCTGGGAGGTGCAGGAGCAGTGGGTGGGTGGTGAGGAGGGCTGGAGCGTGTGGGGAAGCACAGCCTTCGAAGTGGTGGGGGTGGCAGCGATGTGAACGTCTTTGTTAGAGAAGCATAGCACTGGCAGGGACCACGAGGCAGGGATCTTGTAAGTGTGGCCGCCTGCGCCCTTTGGAACTCCCTGCCTCTTGACTTCAGGGAGGCGATTTCGCTGCACCCTCTTTTTCAGCGCCTGCTAGAAACAGGTTTTGTTTTGACAAGCCTCCCCAGAGATTGAGAAGGTTGCTGCCGGTTTTAATCCATTTTTATTCCGTTGTTATTTTAGCTTTTTGAAAGTCTTAAATTATAGCTGTCGGTTGTTATTGATAATTTTATTACTTAATCTTTTTTGTGTAAACGGAGGCTTTCTTGAACAAACAAGCAGTGTATAGATTTCATGAAATAAAGGCGGAATGACTTGACGCAGGAGGCTGCCTTGCCCTGCCCACCCCCTGCCCACTAGCCCCTCCTCTGGCGGCCAGAGGCTCTCCCAGGCCAAAGAGCCTGGCATCTTTTCCTTCTGGTGGTGGTGAGGGTTGCACCCAGTGCCCTTCTGCGGGCAAAGCAGAGACTTTCTCGCTGGCCTAGGTCCATTGAACTGCCCTCCGAGGCACAGTCTGGCCGCTGGCCCACTTAGCCCGGGCATCTCCTGCTCTGACTGGCAGCAGTGGCTTTGCAGGGCCCCCCGGGGAACGAGAGACACCCTTCGCCAGCTGGAGATGCTGCCAAGCGGTGTGCCAGCCGAGGGAGGCTCTGCCCTGTCCTTGCCACCCTCCGCGTCTATCAGCGGCTGGATCAAGCCAGCTGTTCATCAGGTTCTGCCACGTCCTGGTTTCAGAAACAGGCTGGGCTGTGCTGGTATTTGTCTGCTTGTCACCAACGCCAGTGTGGCCGTGTTCAGGTCAATGCAGGCTGGAGCTTGAGCCAGCGGTGGCAGAGGTTTGCGAGGGTGGCGGAAAGGGGCGGAGGTTTTAAGCAGAGCTTGGAGGGCCACCTGTGGGCGATTCTTGAGCTGTGATTTCTGCATTTCAGGGGTGGGTTGGATGCCCCCCGGGTCCCTTCCAGCTCTGTTGTTCTAGGCCCCTTTAATGGGGGCTTTTTCCTCACTGCCGTCATGGCCAGAGCTTCACATGACAAGACCCGTTTCCCATAATCTTATGCTGGCTGCTAGCAAAACATTTCTCTGTCATGGCAAGTTGATGATCTCTTGGTTTTAATTTTCCTCTGCGGTTTTTATTGCATATAAATACCGTTGCTATAAGCCTCTTTGATATTTTTTTTAATGATGTAGCAGTATATAATTTTTTTTTACCCAAATAAATGAATATGCCGGTCTCTCCAGAGGCTACTGCCCCCAGTGCCCATGTTTCACCTCCCCGGTTGGAGGAAGTCAATCTCTGCCAATTAGGCCATTTGCTGGGAATCCCATGTCTGGGGAGAGCTGCTTCTGCTGTGCTCAGATCCTGCTTGTGGGATCCCTTTGGAGGGATCTGGTTGTCCCCTGTGAGAACAGGGTGCTGGACCTGATGGGCCTCTTCTGGCCTGATCCAGACTCAGGCCTCTTCTGATGTCCTTATTTTGCAACCAGGGCTGGAGAAACACCAGGGACAGCTTTGAAGCGTCTTTCAGACTGTTGCTTCTCATCAACAGCATTTTTTTTAGTGTCCTGCCATCTTTTCCTGGTTTGTCCTCAAACAACGACCCAGTAAGGCAGGCCAGGCCTCTTTCTATTGTAGGAGCAGAAGTAAACAGTAACTTTATTGCCATAACTCTCACTTTGTTTTGCATTTGTGTACTTAAACCTAGATTGGTTTCTTTCCTTTTTTTTTTTTTGTAATGTTGAATTTATTCTTTGTTTGCTAAATTGTTGGTTTTTGAGTTTACTAACATGCTCTGTATTTTGTATATTTGTGTTTTGATGTTTTGAATGTCTGCTGTCAGCTGCTTTGAGCAGAGCTCGTTTTGGAAAAGCGGCGTAGAAGTAAAATCAACCAACCAAGCAGCTGAGGCTCTCCCGGCTGAGAGTGGCCGGCCTGAACAGTTTTCACTTCATGCTTCCTGGATGCGAACCCGTCTCATTCCCAAATGCCGCTGTGCACTATGTTCTGGATATTCAGAGTATTTGCACCCATGTTCAAAATCAGCCAGGCACATTTTGCACCCGGCTCTCACTTGGGACCATGAGAAGATGCCCATTTGCCCGGATGGCGCCTGACGTCTCCCTCAGGGGATCCTTGGATCTGTTCTCATACACTAGCAACGCATCCTGTCGAATTCTATCAGTTATACATTATCTGCAGAATCAGAACGAATTTCAGGAACCAAAAAGATGTATTGAAAATTACAACTTTCATGTCATCTGGTCCCCAAATGGCAACTGGGCACTCCATTTTTGGCAGCTGTAACCCTGGTTTAAGGAGCCATTTGGCATCTAGTTTCTATATCTGAGTTTCTATTTTTGTATAATCATTTTTATTAGTTTTACATATAATCACATTGCGTAACATCGTATCTTCTTAATAAATCTTTTTGACTCAACTGAGCTTACTGGCTTCCCTCTCTCCTGCCTAATAGTTTACAAACCTAAATTTTTCATCTTTGTATTTCACTTCCTTTCCTATTCTTGTTATATCATTACCTAAGTTATTACATTGCTCATCCTGAATAGGTAGCCATTTCATCTTACAAATCTTCAGAAAACCCTGCTAGTGATGTTAATTGCTTACAGTTGTCCTTCAAACATAATATAAATTTATTCCTGTCTTTTTGGAATGCTTGGTCTCGCTGGTTCCGGATTCTTCCCGTCAGTTCTATATCTGAGTTTCTAACTCTAGTTTGCACTGAAATTCTCCCAGAAATGTAAACGCTAACATGCAATAAGCACATCAGTAGGTTAAAAATTCTCCTCTTCCAACTGTTTTGAAATCTCCCCCCAGCTGCGAGGGAAAGGGCACTGTGGCCCAATCCTTTTGCAATCCTTGCAGGCCCCAGCCCAGAAGTGCTGACGCTCAGCTTCAGCTGGGCAGGACTTCCCTAAGTGAGCGTTGGGCAGCCACCACAACCTCATGAGGAGGCTTGTCTGGCTCCGAGGCTGGAACTTATCTGGGCCAGATCTGCCTCCCTGGTGCCGCCCTGGCATTTAGAGGAGGTGCCTTCAAAGAGACCTTGCTGGGACAGAGGGGGCCACAAACTGGAGCAGGTTCCTTCTCGGCTGCCCGTGATGCCACCTTGTTTAGACGTAAACAGAGGCCCCAATTGTTCCCTCTTGCATCACGTCCCTCCGTTCTGGCCTTTCCCTCGGATGCTTTTGTGTTCCTTGGTGCTCACCTGGGTCCCTGGGTGGCGCTGGCTTCTGACGACCTTGAAATGGGACCGAGGAGGGGAAAGGGTCAGGGATGCAGGGAGGTCAGGAGCCGGTAGATCTCTTCTGAACGATAATCTTGGTCATTTGATTGCCCTTTTTACCCATTGTTGTCTTTTTAATTGTATATATTGCTTGCTTTATGTTGCTCTGGCCGTTGGCTAATGCAAATAAAGTTTATCTATCTCTCTGTCTGGCAAACGGGCCTTTCCTCCTGTGTCCGAATGCTGGAAGATTCAGGACAGAGAAAAGACAGTCCTTTTGCCCGTAGCGCAGAGTTGGAACTCCCTCCCACAGGAGACGGGGATGGCCACTGACGAGTGGCTTTAAAGAGGATTACACCAATTGATAGGGGAGAGGGCTATTGATAGCTCTGTCTCCATGGCTGGAGGCAGCAATCTTCTGAATATCTCTTGCTGGAAACCACAGGAGGGGGAGACTTGCTCTTGGGCTTGAATCCTGCTTGGCAGTTTCCCTTTGGGGCAACTGCTTTACCACTGCAGGATTAGAGAGCAGGGCTAGGAGGGCTCCCTCTGGCCTGATCCTGCCGCCGGGTTCTTCTTCTGATGTTCTGCTACGGCTAGAGTTTGGGTCAGCTCACATTCTGGACTTCCTTAGGCGAAGTTCTCCCGCTTCTGTTCTGAGCCCCCTCTGCCGCATTTATTGATTCTTTTTTCTGCATTTATATTCCACCTTGAGCTCCTTGGAGAAAACGTGGGGCCATAGAATTGTAGGAAGGGAGATGCACAAGATCATCCGGTACAACCCCCTGCATTTCAGAAAATGAATCCAAGCCAACCTGCTGGATCCTCCCTGCCTAGGCTTTTATGGTTGGTGGGGGCTGGTCCTGCTGGCTAGCTTCTGGCCTGGCTTTGGCACAGCAAGGGGCTGTGCGGGTTGGGATGGATGACCCTTGGGTGTCCCTTCCAGCTCTACAATTCTATGATTGGAAGGACGAGCCAGATCAAAGTGTCTGCGATCGACGAACATTAACTCTGTTATCTGGAGCCTGATCAGTCAGGCTGGATTCTGGAACATGCTTGGTTTTATCAGCCCTGCACTTTGGAGCAAATCCTGGAATGTGATTTACGGTTTTTCTATTCATTTCTGTAAGCCCGGAGGACAGGCCCTTCCTCCGAAGGGAGCTGGCAGAGGGGCGGTTCTGGAGAAGTCTCTGCTGCATAAATGTCAGGCTCCAAAATTGGACATCCTGCCTGAATAAACAGGCTGGGCAGGAGGCCTTAACTCTTGCAAGGCACTTGCATTTGAGTTCGGGGGGGGGGGGGGGGGGGGGAAGCGCCAGACATGAGTTTGGGGTGGAGTTTCCTTCCATGCTGCTGAGGGAGGGGGAGGCGTGGGGGGAGGGGAGGGGAATTGAGTTCATGTGTGTTTCCCCCCCCCCCCCCCCGCAGTCCCAGGAAGATCTGTGTCCTATAGCAGAAAAAAGGGGGGGGGGAATCTGGCAGCATGTTAGAAGGTAGTTCTGCTCCAATACTGAGGACTAGAAGGCTGCTGCGTGGCTTTTCCTTTGGCCAGACCCAACGGCTGGAGGGTCTGTGGGGCTGGCAGCCTCCTTAGTCCTCCGTCTTGCAGGGAGTCCCTGCCCTGAGGTGCTTCTGCTCTGCTTGCGGGGGGCAGTGGCAGACTCTGATGGAAGGCGACACCTGTGACAGGTGATCTCTGGGCCACCATTTGGTGAGAGAGAGCTCAATAATTGAAGGACTTGGCGGAAGGGATGCATTAGGGAGGCTGGGCTATCGCCTTTCACACACCAGGCCTTGGCAGCAGTTGGGGAGGCACACACTCTGCCCCCTCCTCCTTGCCTGGCACCCGAGAGCGTCTGCCCTGCTGAGCTCTGGGGCCTTGCAGGACAATGGTGGGAAGAGGTGGCACGGCCAAGGAGAGTCTTGGGGGTCTGTTTGTCCGGGGCACGGAAAATCATCGTGGAAGCACAGAATGGCTGAGTTGGAAGGAACCCCGGGGATCATCTAGACCTACCCCTCGTAAGGCAGGAATAAACGCAGGCAGCAAACTCTCCTTCCTTAGAGGTTCTTAAACAGAGGTGGGAGGGGCCTCCATCAGGAGTTTTTTATTATTATTATTATTACAAAACTTAAATTTTATTGGACATGAAACTGCCTACAGAGGTATAATCCCGAACCACGACACCTTGCCCCACCGGGGTGTACATTTATGAACTCAAAGCTTCGCTGTAAATCATTGCCGGGGCACCCAGGAAAGTGACGTATTCCTGGAAGTTCACCACTTGGTCCCCATTGCGGTCCTGATCTTTCATTAATGCCTGTATCTCTGCGTCCTGCAGTTTCGGTCCAATGGTGAGCTTCTTCTGTACCAGCTTCTTCAATTCCTTCTTGCTTAGGGTGTTCTTATCGCCATCTTTGCCGGCATATCTGTGGAAGGGGACAACCGGCCGGCCAATAGCTTGGTCAAGAGGTGCTGCCATGGTGAGAGATCAGAGGCAAGATGGTCCAGTGCTGAGTGGCAGGAAGCGATGGGGAAAGTGGTAGCCCCATCTGGAGTTTTTTAGCCATGATTCCTGCATTGCTGGGGGCTGGACTAGAGGACCCTTGAAGGTCCCTCTATGAAAGGCTGATGGCAGCCCCACGCCCAGCCCCACCCCACAGCATCCCCTGACCTGAGCTGGGGGGGGGGGTTTATGCCCTTGCCAATCATGCTGGGCTCGAGCCTTGGCCCACCTTGAGCTTCTCTCACCAGGCAGCCCTGCGATGGGTGCGGACTCAGCCCCAGAACGCTTCCAGGATGATGTGAAGGCGTCACGAAGCATGTGAAGAGCACACCTGGGATTTGGGGGCACAGCGGCTGGAGGATGTGCTCTTCCGCTTGGTGCAGGACAGCTCAGTCAGTAAAGCATCTCCGGGTCGGGGGTTCAAGCCCCACATGGGGCAAAAGATTCCTGCACTTCGGGGTTGGACTAGATGACCCTGATGGTCCCTTACAACTCTGCAGTTCTGTGATTCAGCTGGATGGTGCTCTTCTTTAGAGACATTCTGCGAGGGGCCTCCTTCCCTCTGGGGTCCTGCAGCCACCAGCCCTGGGTCTCCCCTGCCCCCCACATCTGTTCTGCCCAGACCCCCTTGCCTCCTTCCTCCTCGTCTTCCCTGGGGCTGCAGGGGGGGGGGAAGCAGCAAGAGGCGGGAGGAGCAGGCAGCCTCGCCCGCCGGGCCTTGGAGCATCGACTAAAAAGGGCAAGAGCAGCAGCTGACGGCAGCAGCCAGGAATCTGGGAGGCAGCCCCTGGAGGAGGACTCCCTGCAGGGCTGGGGGGGGGGAGCAGCTGCTGGGCCCGGCTGGCGGGGGGCTGCTGTCTCAGAGGCCTGCAGGTGTGGGCTGGCGCAGACGCCTCTCTCCCCTCCCCACGCCAGGAAGCCCAGCGGGGGGGGGGGTCTTCCTTGGGAGCAGCTTCTGGCTGGGCTGTCATGGAAAACCTCCCTTTTGCACAGCCCTTCTCTCCCCCCCCCAGCTGCTTCCATGGCATATGGAGAGCTGCAGAGCGGGGGGGGGGGGGGGGCAGTGGCAAAGCTACCTGCTCTGGCACCGGGAGCGGCATACATCCAGGGGCATGGCTGGAGCACGTCCCAGGGGATGTGGCGTGCCACCCGCGTTGGGTGCATCGGGGGGGGGCGCAGAAAGCGGCACATGTCCTGGGGCATGCACGGCAAGTGCCAAGCATCCCGGAAATGCGTGGCGAGCACCAAGCGTCCCAGGGGGTGGGGGCAGGGGCAGCAGCGACATCACCCCCCCGATGGCACCCGGGGCAGACCGTCCCCCCCCGCCCTCACCTTCGTCCACCAGTGGGGGGAGGGAAACTAGGCCAGCACCATGTCCTCAAAGTGGTGTGATAGGAATTTTGAGGTCTTAGATATGTGTTAAATGTTCAAAAGTGTACCAGCCAAGCATGTACATAGATTGTATGTATGATGTATGGAGGGGTGGTGTTGAGCTCCAGGGCAGGGAATTTAAAGTGTCTATATAAGGCCTTGCACGCCATTCTTCTGGGTTCCTCCTCCTTTCCTGCGTGTGAGGGGAGCACCCTGTTGCAACAGATCGATAAAGATCAGGCTTACTAGCTGCTTTGCTTCTCAATATTCTCTGCTTGGCCTCTGTTATTTTCTCCTACCAATAGGGAACCTACGTAAGGACTCTATATGGGCTCTTGGATACCCCATAAGGGAAAAGGGCAGGTTTTTGTTTACCACAGTGGCCAATGACCCCCCTCTTCTCAGAAGCCCACAAGCCCAGCATGAGCTGATGGCTGCTCATAAAAATGACAGACTGGAGGAAGGTTTCCTCCCTCTCTCCGCACAAAAGCTGGACCTTAGAAGGTGCAAGGCAGATAAAAGGAAGGACTTGTGCCCGGGGCTTTCTGCCAGCCAGAGCTCACCAGAGCTCAGCTGTGGCACCTGTCAGGGGGGCGCCATGGCCATCCTAAGACAACAAGGGAGACGTTCACGGTGAGCTCTGCCACCCCTTTTCCTAGAGAAATCGCCCTGCCTGGGCTCTGCACCCCTTCACAAACTTCTCGCCTTTTCTCCAAGCTAAAAAGTCCTTCCCACCTCAGGGAGCTTCTCCCAACACCCCCCCCCCCAATTTTGTGGCCCTTTTCTGAACCTTTCCCAACAATATCCCTTGGGGGGGGGCACCAGAACAGTCCTCCAAATGCAGTTGCACCACAGATAACGGCAGATAACACAGCAGATAATTAGGATGTTGGCGGCCGTATTAGCCGATTGTTGTTGTTTTGTTTTATTTTTAAGTTTTCCAGTTACACCTTTTTCCCATACTTATACAGCAATTCTATTTGACTTCCCACCCAACCTTCCATGACAGATTTTTTTTACATCTTGGTTAGCTGCATTTACATTAATTCCTTCACCTTCTTTTCCACACGCTCATATTTTCTGTTTCTTCCTTGATGATCCCAAGCATGGAATTTGCCTCTTTTGCGGCAGCTGCTGCTGTCTGGCTCTGCGTTGTCACTTGGACCCCAAAGTCTCACATGTGGGAGGGGGGGCCATGATGCCCCCACAAAGGGGTGCTGCCCTTGGGAACACCTTCCCCAAAGAAGTAAATCTGGACATTTTACCGTTTTTAGCTCCTGCTTACGAGGTTTTTATTTTCCTGGGCTTTCTGAATTTATTCTATTGTATATCAGCTGAGTTGAGGAATTGTGGCTTTATTATTTTATAGTTTGTCGCACTTTGGTTTTTATTTCTCTTAATCATGCATGGAAGGGGGTTATTGGGTTGCTTATGTTTTTATTATGCATTTTGTCTTTTTATATTGTGATTTTATGTTGTGACCACCCTGAGACCTGGTATAGGGTATAGGGCAGTAAGGTAAAGGGACCCCTGACCATTAGGTCCAGTCATGGCCGACTCTGGGGTTGCGGTGCTCATCTCGCTTTATTGGCCGAGGGAGCTGGCGTACAGATTCCAGGTCATGTGGCCAGCATGACTAAGCCGCTTCTGGTGAACCAGAGCAGCGCACAGAAATGCGATTTACCTTCCCGCCTGAGTGGTACCTATTTATCTACTTGCACTTTGATGTGCTTTCGAACAGCTATGTTGGCAGGAGCAGGGACCGAGCAACGGGAGCTCACCCCATCGCGGGATTCGAACCGCCGACCTTCTGATTGGCAGGTTAAACCACAGAGCTGCCCGCGTCCCTTATAGGGCAGTATACAAATCCTATTATTATTATTATTATTAATAATAGTTGTATTTTCACGCCCATGACCTTGGATCCCTATGTGGATAAGGTGTGGTTTAGAAATTTCAAGTGCAGCCTTTGCTGACCTCATGAGCTGCCTCTCCGCTGTGTCTTCATGGCTGGTTTCTCGGCCAAAGAGCCTCTTCAAAGTGCTTTGTGGTGAACTGTTGTGCAGATCCAGGCGTCTCTCCCAGCCCAGACTCTGCACGGGGCGTGATGGGGAGGTGACTGGATTCCTGCAGAGACCCACCGGGATGCCCCTGTGCCATGCAGGGGTGCCTTGGTGCGTCATGGGAGCAGAAGGGGCCCTATCCTGCTCTGGGGCCTGCCCACCTCGGCTCCTGCTCCTACGCTCCAACTCTTGGGGCTCATAGAATCCCAGAATTGCAGAGTTGGAAGGGACCCCCCAGGGTCCTCTAGTCCACCCCCTGCAAGGCAGGAATCTTGTTATCCGACCTGGAGCTCGTACCCATGAGCCTGGCATTGAAGAGCCTCATGCTGTGCCAACTGAGCTATCCCACAGGCATCATTGTCATGCTGTGAGGGGATGGGGAAAGACTGTTGCCTGTGCGACATCATGGGTAGGAGGTTGGACTGGGACCTGGTGGGAGCAGGGTTCGAATCCTCACTCAGCCATAAAGCTCTCTGAGTGTGACCTCTGGGGCCAGCCTCTCAGGGTTGTGGCTTTTGGGGATTAAACAAGGAGGTGAGGAGAACCTTGTAGGCCACATCAAACTCCTTGGAGGAAAAAGGAGGGATAGAAATGCAATCAGGGCCGGATTGAGGTTGGATGAGGCCCTCAGCTCCTGAAGGTAATGGGGCCTTTTCTATGTCCAGCTATACTTGGTGAACAATGAATTGTCACTGTTTTGAATATATGCTATATGGTAATTTATGGACCTAATAGGTATCTAAAGCCATTTGCACGTAACATAATACATTGGACGCTCAGGTTGCGAACTTGATCCGTGCGGGAGGCATCTTCGCAACTCGCAGCATTTGCAATCTGCAGCACCGCGTCTGCACACGCGATTTAGCACTTCTGCGCATGCTTGAATGCCGAAACCTGGAAGTAACCGGGAATTAACCCGTTCCGGTACTTCCATGTTTCGGCGCGTCCGTAACCAGAAAACGCACAACCTGAAGCGTGTGTAACCCGAGGTATAAAATACACTGTATGAATTTTATCAAAGTAATTGTTGAACTGAAATGTTGCTGTATGTAGGTTTTATTTTATTTGGTTTTTATCTTACATTTTAGAAATGTCCATCCAGTTGTTGTTGTCCTTTATTTTTTTTGGGGGGGGGGCCAAGAGAGTGGGGCCCTAAGCTATAGCTTATTAAGCTTATACTCAGGGGCGAACGACGGTGTCGTGACACCCGGGGTGGCAAACCACGACATACGGCGCATGTGCGGCTTCGCTACGTACAGCGCATGCACCGTAGGTAGCGACGCCGCACATACACCATACATAGCGGTTTGCCAGTGGCGCCGCTTCCCCGCCGTATGGACAGTGCCGGGATCCTCCGTTCACAGCTGTAGCAATGGTGGAGGGACCGCCATCCATACAGTGCTTGAGCGGTGCTGCCGGCAAACCGCTATGTACAGCGCATGCATGCGACGCCACACATGCGCTGTACATAGCGGTTTGCTGCTGGCACCGGGATCCTCTGCTTGTGGCTGCAGCTGCGAACAGAGGATCCTCCACATGTGGCTGTGGTGGCCTTCTTGTCACCCCCCCAGACATGGCACCCGGGGCACCCCGCCCCCCCCCCCCGCTGCGACGCCACTGCTTATACATAAATCTGGCACTGAATGCAATAAATGGCAACAGCTCCCCCCTCAAGGAACGGCTCCGCTCTCCCTGCAGGTGAGGCATCGCCAGTCGGGGCAGATCATGGTGCTGAAGATGAACAAGCTGATGAGTAACCGTGGCAACATGCTGCGCGAGGTGCAACTCATGAATCGCCTCTCCCACCCCAACATCCTCCGGTGAGGCTGCCTCGGGGGGGTGGGGCTCTGGCCAAAGGAGGTGCCCATCCTGGCCTGAGGGGGTTCCGGGTGCAGCCCCCCAACCTCCACCTGCCCTAGGTTTTTCGCAGGATCCTCGAGGAACATCTCCTGGAGGTCTCTGGCTTCAGTTCAAAAAGGTCTGGGCAGTTGGGGCTTCTCTTGTGAAGTACATAGAAGGGGGGGTCTCAGTGTTAGAAAGTGGGGATTGAGTGGGCTGGGCTCCTCCTGCCCCCCCAAAAGTCTGGAGCTCTGTGTCCTCCTTCTAGTTGCCAGAGGTGCTGTTCCCATTTCACAGACCGGGGACCTGAGGCTGACGGTCGCTTGCTCTTCTGCCCTGGGCAAGGGGTCGGAGGGGCGTGGGTGCCTCCCAGCCCCAGGGCACAGTGCGTGAGGGGAGGGTTCCCCGGCGTCCTGACGGGTCCTTCTGTCTCCCCCTCTCGTTCCAGGTTCATGGGCGTCTGCGTCCACCAAGGCCAGCTTCACGCGCTGACGGAGGTGAGGCTCACCTGCCTGCCCGCCAGGGCCCAGGAAAGGTGGACAAGGAGCCACTGCCATCCCTCGAGGGGAGGCTGGGGGCCAGAGAGAGAGGCCGGGCGGAGGCTGCCTAGAACTGTAGAGTTGGCAGGGACCCCCAGAGCCCATCTAACCCACCCCCTGCCGTTCCTCCTCCCTGTAGTACATCAACGGTGGCAACCTGGAGCAGCTGCTGGACAGCCCCACCCCGCTGCCCTGGCCCGTCCGCGTCAAGCTGGCCCTGGACATCGCCCGCGGCCTCCGCTACCTGCACAGCAAGGGCATCTTCCACCGCGACCTCACCTCCAAGGTAGGCATGGGGTGCCCCACAGCCCCCTCCCCGCCCCCCTCTCCTTCCTCGGACGCCTGTGACGTCTCTTGTTCCTCCATCTGCCCAGAACTGCCTCGTGAGAAGTGAGGACAACGGCTACACGGCCGTCGTGGGAGACTTTGGCCTGGCGGAGAAGATCCCCACCTACAGGTGAGGCGGGTGGCCCTTCCTGGCCAGGGAGAGCCCTGTGGGGTCCAGGGGGAGTCCTGCTGGGCTTCAGCTGACCTCTTTCTCTCGGTCCTCCCCCCCTTTCTGCTTCCTCCCCAGTGACGGGGGCGAGAAGGAGCCTCTGGCCGTCGTCGGCTCTCCGTACTGGATGGCTCCGGAGGTCCTGCGTGGGGAGCTGTACAACGAGAAGGTAGGACCGTAAGGGGGGGCCAACGTGGGTCTACCCAGCCCCACAGCCTCTCCTCACAGGGAGACCTCAAGCAGTGCACGACGGCCACAGGGCTGCCCTCCCAGGCATAGTCAGAATCGCAGAATTGGAGAGTTGCAAGGGACCATCGGGGTCATCCAGTCCAACCCCCTGCAATGCAGGAATCTTTTGCCCAATACGGGATTCAAACCCACGACTCCTGAGATTAAGAGTCTCAGACTCTACTATCTTCGGAGGATATGTAGTCATTGTGGCTAGTTGGACTGGGCAATATATCATCCAAAACCGGTTTGAAGCTCATATCATGATATTGGTTTCATAATTTTTGACCTAGCAATATATTGTGAATCAGTGTGTGATTTTGCTGTGCAAAAACCACAATACCGGAGAAACCATGAAGCCAGCTGATGCCTCTGCCTGGCTCCGTCCTTTTTCCAGACATTGTGGTATATCAGTGCATCATGATTAGGTAAACGGCGTTTCCGTGCGCTCCAGTTTCCGTCACAGTATCCCGTTGTGCCAGAAGCGGTTTAGTCCTGCTGGCCACATGGCCCAGAAAGCTGTCTGTGGACCAACGCCGGCTCCCTCGGCCTGAAGCAAGAGGAGCGCCACACCCCATAGTCACCTTTGACAGGACTTAACTGTCCAGGGGTCCTTTACCTTGTACCTTTTATTTTGTGATGTCTAGCTGATGATATATAATACGATATTGACAACCAGATCTCGCCCAGGCCTGGTGGCTGATGGTCAAGAATAGGCTCACCCTCCCTGAATAATAATAATAATTATTCTCTCCTGGTCTGCCCCGCGGAGGACCTTAAGGCCCACAAATGACAACATTTTGGAGGTCCCAGGTCGCAGGATTGGTCTCAACTAGGGCCAGAGCCTTTTCAGTACTGGCCCCGATTTGGTGGAACGCTCTGTCACAAGAGACTAGGGCCCTGCAGGATTTGACATCTTTCTGCAGGGCCTGCAAGACAGAGCTGTTCCGCCTGGCATTTGGTTTGGACTCAGTCTGACTCTTATGTTTCCCTCCCCTTATGGTTTTGACTTTTAAAATGAGGCTGTATTTCAAATTGTTTTTTCTTTTTTTTATTCTGTTTTTACTGAAATTTTATCGGTGTTAGCTGCCCTGAGCCCGGCTCTGGCCGGGAAGGGTGGAGTATAAATAAATTATTATTATTATTATTATTATTATTATTATTATTATTAATACCCTGCCCATCTGGTTGGGTTTCCCCAGTCACTCTTTTAAAGCCATCCAAGTTGGAGGCAGTCAGGACGTCTTTTGAGAGGGAAATCCCTTGTTCGTGTGCTGCATGGAGGAATGAATATCAGAACGATAGAAGAGCCTGCAGGATTGGGCCACAGGCAGCCCCTTGAGTCCAGCCTCCTGCTCTCTCTCATAGCGCCCAGCTAGATGCCTCAGTGGGAAGCCAGCAGGACAGAGGAGAGCCGTCCTGGCTAGTAGCCTTTGAGAGCCCTTCTCCTCATGAATTTCTCCCATCCCCTTTCCCAGCCAGAGAATTAAGGGGGGAAGTGGGGTGCACAGGGTCAGCCTGGTGTTGGGCAGGGAAGCTGACCAGGAGGGTGAGTGGGTGTGGGGACTGTGGGCCTGGACCACAAATACCAGGGGGCATGGGGGGGCTCTTCTTCTGTCCCCAGTTTCCCTCTGGGTCTGAGGGGGGGGGCCTGGAGCCTCTTTTTGTCTCCCCCTCCCTGAGTGCGCAGGGGCCCTTCCTGCCTCACTGCCTCCCTTCTCCCATCCCACCAGGCTGACGTCTTTGCCTACGGCATCATCCTCTGTGAGACCATCGCCCGCCTGCCGGCCGACCCGGACTACCTGCCCCGCACTGAGGTAAGACCCTCCCTCCCTGTGGAGGCTGCTTCCTCCCCTTGCTCTGCTAGGCTCCTTTGGGCAAACCACTGTGTTTCTTCTAGGTGTCTGAGGGGGTCTTCTGGAGGCCCTCCGAGACCCTCCTGGCCTCATGGGCACAAGACAGGCTGGTTTTGTTGTTGTTTAGTCATTTAGTCGTGTCCTCCTCTTCATGACCCCCTGGACCAGAGCACTCCAGGCCCTCCTGTCTTCCACTGCCTCCCGCAGTTTGGTCAGACTCATGCTGGTAGCTTCGAGAACACTGTCCCACCATCTCGTCCTCTGTCGTCCCCTTCTCCTTGTGCCCTCCATCTTTCCCAACATGAGGGTCTTTTCCAGGGAGTCTTCTCTTCTCATGAGGTGGCCAAAGTCTTGGAGCCTCAGCTTCAGGATCTGTCCTTCCAGTGAGCACTCAGGGCTGATTTCCTTCAGAATGGATACGTTTGATCTTCTTGCAGTCCATAGGACTCTCAAGAGTCTCCTCCAGCACCAGAATTCAAAAGCATCAGTTCTTCAGCAATCAGCCTTCTTTATGGTCCAGCTCTCACCTCCATACATCACACTGGGAAAACCATAGCTTTTACTATACGGACCTTTGTTGGCAAGGTGATGTCTCTGCTTTTGAAGATTCTGTCTGGTACTTAGACTGAAAAGTCACCCTGTGCTCGGGACTCGAGAGGAGAGTCTTTCATACCAGCAGAGTGAAGTTCATGCTTAAATATTTGGGTGGCTGTTCTGAACTAGCATGACTCCAAAGCGACCCAGGAGCGTGAGATGTAGACTTGGGGGAGCCTCCAGGGGAAAGGGGCGAAGGGGGCTGATCTGCAGTTGCCTGTGGAGGGGGCCACAGCTGGAAATGCCTGTACCAGGCCTGGCCGGAATGGCATAGAACATTGAGGAGGGGCTTTCAGGTCTTCATGGAGGTGGGAGTTCCTCAGATGGGAGAGAGGAAGAGGGGCTGGGAGGGGAATGGCTTGATTGGGTCCCAAGCTGGGGGTGGCAGACTTTGTGGGATTCCTCTCCTTCCCAGAACCAGGTGCTGGAGATGTTGGGTTTTGTTGTTGTTGAGTCATTTAGTTGTGTCCGCCTCTTCGTGACCCCATGAACCAGAGCACGCCAGGCAAATGCATCCCTTCCTGGCTCCCTCCCAGGAGACTTGGGGAGGCCCTTAATTACACCTATTACCTGTGCAGGTGAGGAAGGAGGTGATAATTGGCCCTCCTCCGCAGCCCCCTGAGGAATGCTGGTCTCCCAGCTCACCTGGGCTGCTTTGGATAACCTGTTCATGCAAAGCAAGAGAGCTTTCTCTCCAGGGAAAGGCGGAGCTCAGCTGCCCAGGCAGGGACTTTCCCAGCACTTGGTGCCTTCCAGGCCTTCTGACTACAACTCCCATCAGCCTCAGCGCTGTCATGTGACCATGCTGGCTGGGGCCGGTGGGAGGTGGAGTCCAAGGCCTCTTGCGGTGGGGGGCACCAGGGGTCATCTCTCCTGGCTGCCCTGTGGGATTCATAGCGCAGGAATTTTGCAGGAAAAGGCTTCGAAGCATCTTTGGGGAGCTTTGGTCCTCAGATGGTGAAGGGAGAGCAAAGGGTCCTTTGAGAAGCAGGACTTCATTTCGGAGACAGATGACGCCCAATATCAGTTTCCAGGGCCTGTATAATTTGGATATTTTTGGAACAACTGAGGGTCAAACTAGACATTATGTTCAACGTCATAGTTTGGCATCATGGGACATATTTATTTTTAAAAACGACTTTGAACAGTATATTGTAGGCGATGTGTCGGATATGAGGACCATTCATAGCTGTCAACTTTTCCCTTTTCTTGTGAAGAATCCTATTCGGAATAAGGGAATTTCTCTTAAAAAGAGGGAAACGTTGACAGCTATGGGATCATGGCATGAGGACAGCTTCCCCCTGCAGTTATTGAACTCTCTGCCCGATCCTATGAAATCCCCCCCCACTCCTCTTTGAACCTGGAGGGGCGTTTCCACTGTTCCCTCCCTTCCAGATATAGCAGCTGCAGTGTCTCCAGCGATTCCCCTGGAGGAGAGCGGTGCCACTTGCTGCATTGTCTCTTTCCAACAGAGAGGGGTTTTTTTTGGGGGGGGTGCACTCAGTTGCTGACTGCAGTTGAGCAGTTCACTTTAAGGAAGAAGGAGAAAACATCTGGGTGGGGGGATTCTGCCCCCCCAAAGTCCCTCCCTCCTGCATTTCACAGAAAGAAAACCTGCTCCTAGGAGAGCAGCCCGTGCTTTGTCTCAGCGGCTTCCCTGGAGCCCAGCGCCCCCACCTTTTGCCCTTGGTGCTTCCTGGGAGTCGGGCCAGGAGCTTCTCCTCTCGGTTGCCGTGGAGCCGCCTGCCTCAGAATTGGGCCACGGCCCCCTCTCTCCTGGGCTGTGTCCTAATAATAGGTTGCCCTGGAAGGCGGCCTCTGGGTTGGGCGTTTCCGGAATGACAGCTCCGTGACCCAGAACCTCTCCTGGTGCCCAGATGGAGAGGAGCTTCTGCCTGGCCGTGCCGGGCAAGAGAAAGGGGCTGGGGGGGAGGAAGCCCTTGCTGTGGTAGCCCCCTCCCCACCTCTAATTCCACAGCAGCCTTGACTTCAAGGTGAAGAAGACAGGAGGGCCGCAAAGAGACCCCCTGGGTTTTCTTCAAGACTTTTTCTCCTTTTTGCTTCCTGAAATTTGTTCTGATTGTGCAGATAAAATATCCCGGAGAGAATTCGGCAGGATGTGTTGCTAGTGGGCGAAAACAGTCCAGATCCAAGGATCCCCGGGGGTGCACCGTGTTGTAAACAAAATCTGCTCTTTCCCCTTATGGGGTATCCAAGAGCCCATATAGAGTCCTTAAGTGGGTTCCCTATTGGTAGGAGAAAATAACAGAGGCCAAGCAGAGAATATTGAGAAGCAAAGCAGCCAGTAAGCCTGATCTTTATTGATCTGTTGCAACAGGGTCCCCACGAAGGGAGGGAGGAGAGAACACAGAACAATGGGTTCCAAAATGACTCCCAGGCTGCGCACCTGGTCCTTCAGGGGCACAGTTACCCCATTCAGGACCAGGGAGTCTTCCACACACCCCGCCCCGTCCCCCCAAAACAGGTCTTCTGTCTTGTCATCTAATTTTAGAGTGTCAGCCCCCCACTCTTGATGATTGTTTGAATGTTGCCTGTGGACGGCATTGTGCAGATAATACTCCATCCCCAGAACTGCCCCATCATCCCAGAAAGATGCCTGCTCCTTGCAATAAAGGCTGCTGTCCTTCCGCCTCTGCCAGGCTAAGTGCTTCCTCTTTTGGAGGGGGGCGTGGAGAGAGGGGCTGGTCCACCCTCTGGCCCTGCGGAGAAGGCCCTGCTTGCCCCCTCGTGGCCGGGGGCTGCGTTGCACAGATCTCTCTCTCTCTCTCTCTCTCTCTCTCTCTCTCTCTCTCTCTAGGCAGGATGAGCACAGAGCCGAATTAGTTTCCTCCCCTCACCAATACTTGTGACCCTGCCATCATTTTTGGCTGGGTCTGCACTGACCACTTAGCTCAGCTTCTCCAAATGCATGTCATGTTTGGGTCAAGCAGAGAGGGCGACAGAGGCTCATGAATTGATTTTAGAATGTATTTCAATTAATTGATTGTGATTTTATGTAAACTCTTTTATTTTACAGTTGTTATCCGCTCTGAGCCCGGCTTTGGCGGGGGAGGGCGGAATATAAATAAAATATTATTATTATTATTATTATTATTATTATTATTATTATTATTATTATCGGTCTCCAGCAGGCTCTCGGGCAGTGGTGGCAAAACCTTTAGAGATCGAGTGCCCAAACTGCAACCCAAACCCACTTATTTTTCACAAAGTGCCAACACAGCAATTTACCGTATTTTTCTGTGTTGTTGAGCTATTTTGGGGTAAGGAAGGTCATAAGAACTTAAGGAGAGATGGCTGGATCAGGCCAAGGGACCCACCTAGTCCAAATGCCTGTGCAAAACCAGCAAGCGGGATTCGAACACAAGAGCCCTCTTCTCCCCTCCTGGGGTTTCCACTGACTGGGGCACAAAAGCATTGCTGGCTCCAACCGCAGAGGCCGAGTCCAGCCCTCCTGGCTAGTAGCCATTGCTAGCTCTCTCCTTCTCCATAAATTTGTCTAGTCCTCTTTTCAAAGCCACCCAGCTTCCAGTGGCAGTGAGTTCCAGAGTTTAAGTATGTACTGGCTAAAGAAAGACTTTCTTTTCTCTGTCCTGAATCTCCCAATGTTCAGCTTCCTTGACTGTCCACAAGTTCTAGGGTGGAAGGAGAAACTCTTCATTTTCTCCATGTCATGGCTATTATTATTTTTAAAAAAACTTCTATCATGTCACCTGTTGATCTTTTCTCTAAACTAAAAAATTCCCAAACGCTCAACCTTCCCTTTAGGGGAGTCTCTCCACCCCCTGGAAAATTCTGGTGGCCCTTTTCTGATCCCTTTGCAACCCAGAAATACCCTTTTTCGGAAGAGGCATTCAGAACCAGACACAGCCTTCCTGATGTGGCTGCAGATTTGTATAACGGCATTATGACATCGACAGTCTTCTTCTCGATTCTTTCCCTAGTGATGTTAACAGAAAAATCCGAGGGCTCCCTTGGACAAAAACAAAGACACCAACCAGGATAACTTGGAGCAAAACAGCAGCCTGTAGGCTTGGCCTTTATTGAACTGTTGCAACAGGGTGCTCCCCTCACCTGCAGGAGAGAGGAGGGACCCAGAAAAATGGTGTGCAAGGCCTTATAAAGACTTTTGAAATTCCCCTCCTGTAGATCAAGACCACCCCCAGAAACATCATACATACATCACAGAAAGGAGGGGTTGAGGGAGGGGTGGTGGTGGTAACCTGAGTGTCCTGTCACCTGGCTGGTTCCCCCTTTCCCCCTCCCCATGAGTACTGTCCAGGTGACAGAGGGGAGTTTGCAGTTTCCTGCCCCCAGAGGGAAGAGCTGATTATTGTCCTTTGTTCCAGTCTGTGCTGAATTCACTCCCATATGCAAGTTCTTTGTGATCTTGATGGTCTTCTGTCTAGGACCATCAGGGTTGGTATAGCAACTGGGCAGGGCTCCTGTGGATGTGCAGGTATGCGCAAGGGATTATGGCTGGCCTGTATCAAACCTTTCCCATTTTGTAGTCCTTCCTTCATGGAGTAAAATAAAAGTGGAACAGTGCAAATCCGATGTATGGTTGATTTTCTATGAATTTATAACAGAAGCGTGGCGTATGTAGTGTGTGAGTGTGAGTGTGAGTGAAGTTTGTACAAACTGAATGATTTGGGGGGGGGGGGTTTCCTGCCACAGTGATCCCTAGCATGGGCCATTTTCTGCAATTTAATCTTTCTTGGTTTTAAATATTGAATCCATTCACCACAAAAAGAACTGCAGTTTAAACTTTATTGATTTTAAATATTGGGAACTGGCCTTTCTCGCGGCCGAACTCACCTCCCTCTCCCTTCTTCCCTGCAGGACTTTGGGCTGGATGTGGCCGCTTTCTGCAACCTGGTGGGAGCCGACTGCCCTGCAACATTCCTCCAGCTGGCCTTCCACTGCTGCAGCGTAAGACCCACCCCCCATCACACCCCCACCTCCAGACCTGAAGGAGCCTTCAGGCTGCCAGACCCACCTGCCAGAAGGGAGCCTCTTTGCCCCGCCTGGCCCTATACGCCTGCGAGAGAATCAGCCCTGGCTGGGTGTGGTGGTTTTGCAGGGGCTGGAGGGGGGCAAATCCTGAGGAATACAGAGTCCCAGCCCCAGCCATGACCACGAATGCATATCACTGGCCTTGAGAGCAGCTTTTGGGTTCAATTTAAAGGAAGCTTTCTTGGCTACTTCCCTCCCTTGAGAGTCCTCTGCTTCACAAATTTGTCTGACCTCCTTTTAAAGCCATGCAGCTTGGTGGCTATTCTAGCCTACGGTGGCAGGGAGTTCCACCGTTTAGCTACATGTCACCCAAAGAACTACCGTATTTGTTGTTGTATAAGATGATGCTTTTTGCTTAAAAGGGGGGGGGGGCAAAAATTGGGTGTCATCTTGTATACAGATAGTGAATGTGTGTGGGGGGGTGATTAATGGCAGAAGCAAGCAGGAGATTGGCAGGGGCGATGGGGCGGGTGTTTGGCGGCTGTGGCCAGGCGGGCAGGCAATTGGCAGCTGCGGTGAGGTGTGCGATCAGCAGTGCGGGGCAGGTGGGGGAGCAATTGGCAGAAGTGACCTCCCCCACGTCCCCCAAAAGTTGAACAACTTAATTTTGGGTTAAAATAAATAGGCGTCGTCTTATACATGGAAAAATACAGTACTTCCCTTTAGGGGGGACTGAAGTCGGTGAGAACTGCGTACCATGCCCAGAAATCTGTCCTGCTCCCAGTCTGCCTCCCCCTGAGGCAGGCTGGACCCCCCACTTTCTGTCCCACAGACCCCCCTGGTTCCTGGCCAAGGCGACCTTTTTGTCTGCCGGGGAGGCAGCAGCCCACCAAGCCCCACCCCACCCACAAAGCCTTGGGGCTTTGTTTTGCAAGTGCCCCTCCCCACAAATGGGGGGGTGTGTGTCTTCTGCTGAGCTTCTCCCCTCCCTAGATGGAGCCCACCTCGAGGCCCTCCTTCCTGGAGATCACGCAGCGCCTGGAGGGCATCTTGAAGCAGCAGCTGGCAGCCAGAGACGCCCAAGACGCCCTGCAGAGCGACAGGACCAGCACCCCGGGGAGCCCGGCACTCTCCCTCCGTGGTAACCCTTCCCAGTTTGGCTTTTGATTCCTGTGTCACAGCGGGTTGGACTAGATGACCTCTGGGTCCCTTCCAGCCCTGCAATTCTTTTTTTTTTTTTTTTAAGATAATCTTTATTAATTTTTTAGTTACATACTGTACATTACATTTTACATTTGTACTTGCTCCTAAGAGCTGACTTTCCTCCTTCCTTCTTCTGGCTTTTTTATGTCGTCTTTAACTTTTCGCATTGTCTTCAGCTCGGCAATGCTATGGTTCTAAGTGCACAGCCTGTTTGGGACAAAGGCATTGGACTCTAAACAACAGCTTAAAAAGTATTCCTTCTGCCAACTGCCTTGCCTTGAAAGTGGCATGTAATATATTTTTTTGCAAATTAGTATTCTATTTATTCATTACATTCATACATCACCTTTTCCTCCAAGGAGTTCAAAGTGGTTTGCATGTTCCTCCTTTGCAACCAGCTTGAGAAGTAAGTTGGGCTAAGCGCCAGGGCCTGCCTGCCAAGGTCAGTTTCCTAGCTGAGTAGGGATCTGAACCCTGGGCTCTCCCAGCTCCTAGTCCAGCACTCTAACCACTGGGCAACACTGTAGTGTCGTGGTAACGCCACGCCTGCTCCAAAGGACTCCTGCCCTCCTGAGTGATGTGGGTCCAAGCGACGGCCCTCACTTGGTCATAGAATCAGAGAACGGCAGAGCTGGAGGGAACCTAAAGGTCACCTAGTCATCATGCTTTGAGGTCTGCCTCTGGGCGACCCCCTGACCACCCTTTTCTCCCTCTGTTCCAGACAAAGCCGCCCAGGACCCCCTGCTGCCCGCCATGCCGCCCAGCCTGCTGGACCAGCCTCCCGTGCCCCCGGACCAGCGCCTCTCGCGCAGCCAGTCGGACATGGTGCCGCCCAGGGCGCCCCAGGACACCCCGCAGCGGGTCAACCCCTTCTCCCAGCGCCACGACCTCCAGGGCGGCCGCATCAAGCTCTTTGACACGCCCAGCAAGTCGCTGATCTCGCTGACCTTCGACCTGCCGCCCCCCTCGCCCTTCCCGCCGGGCACGCCCGTCACCCCGGAGCCGGCCGTGGAGGCCCACTGCGACTTCTCCGAGCCGGCCGCCCTGGCCCGCAGGTGCCGCTCGCTGCCCGCCTCCCCGGAGATGCCCCGCCGGGGGGGTCCTCGTCCCCCCCAGCCCCTCCTGTCCCTGGACTGCAGCAGCCTGGAGCGCCCCCTCCGCTCCCCTCCCTCCGGCGAGCTCATGGACACCAGTCCCGACAGCCCCCCCAGCGCCCTCCCTGCGGAGCCGGCCGCCCCCCTGGCGCCCTCCGTGGCCAACGGCAGCTTCATCCGCACGGCCGTCTCTGGGATGCAGCCCTGGCCCTCCAACGGGCTGCTCTTGAACAACAACAGCAAGCCCCCCAGCTGGGGAGGGGGCTTCTCGGAGCTGAGCGTGCCCCCGCCCGGCTCGGGGCCCCCGCTGGAGCACGCGGGGTCGGCCCTGGCCCTGAGCGGAGGGGGCAGCGTGGGGGTGCTGGAGCAGGAGGAGGTGCTCAGCTGCCCCGCCTGCTGCCTGGGGCCCTTTGGCTTCAGCTTCGCCTCCGTCTGCCACCGGCCCCCCGCCAGCGCCCCCGCCTACCAGAACCTCAACTGCGAAGCCAAGAGCCTCCTGTGCCAGGAGAGGCACCACAAGGGCCCGGTTCTGGCAGAGCCCAGCCTCAAGCTGCCCGAAGCACAGTCCTAAGGCGGGACACACAGAGGGCCCCCCTGAGCCCAGCGGGGCGAAAGGGGGGCTGCGGACCCACGACAGACCCTTTGGGCGGCCTCAGGGCGCCGCAGCGCGTTGAAGGTGGCATAGCCGGTGCCAGCGCTCGGCCGGCTCTCAGGGCCTGGCGAAGCGGAGGAGCCTGTGGGGCCATGTTTTGGGGGGGCGGGAGGTTAAGATTCCACCCTGTGGCCTTTTGTAGCAAAGGGGCTTCCCGGTGCCTGAAACCCCCCTCCCCAGCCCTGGCAGGAGCTGTGGGAAGGAAGGGGGGTCCCTTCCCATGAGCCAGGCGGAAGTGCAATAAGGTGGCCGCCCCAGGGACCCCCGTGCGGTTGGACAGGGGAGGGGGGCCACACACCAGCATCCAAGAGACCCCCCCAAGGTTTCTTTCTGGGTGGGGGGCTTTGCCCACCCCAGTGCAGTGCCTCCCTCTGCAAACCCAGGCCTGGTGAGACCTCCTGGTGTGGGCTGCAAATAGTGGCCTGGGGACCAGGGGGTCTTGCCCCCCCAATAATACTTGCCCTGCTTGTTTGGGGGGGGGATGACAGAGGAGAAAGAGACTCTAAGGACTGGGGGGCGGGGTCAGGAGACAGAAATGGGGGGGCAGGAAAGTGTGCTTGTTTGTGTGTCACATTTGGGGACTAGGAAACTGGGAGACACAAGTTTGGACCTGCAATGTTGTGGGGGGGCTCAGCCTCCCCCCTGGGTGCTCCTGAGCTGTACGAGTGTTGGAGGGGGGAAGGCGGGTGGGGGGGAGTTGGGGGGGGGAACTGGCTTCTGTTCCCAGCACTTCTCTCCTGCCCATGTGCAATAATGATGAGTACTGATTTCTGGCTGCATCTCCCCCCCCCCCCGCGAGGCTCAGCGCCCCCCCCCTCCGGCCCCCCTATACTCAGTGCCCTGGTGGGATGCAGCTGCATTTTTAATAACGACAAATGCTGCTTTATGTATTCAGCTTATTTAAAGTGTTGGAGAAATAAAACATGACGACGGTCGAAACGGCCTGGTTTTTGCCCAAAGCGTCCTGGGATCTGGCCGGTCAGGGGGCTTCAGCAGGGGGCTGGGTCTTTGGCTTGGTCTGCATCTTCCTTTTTTGCTTTAGAGAAAAGGCGAGGAAGAAGCAGCGCAATAGGAGTTTATAAACTCCGCATGGCGTGTGAGAGTGGAGAGAGAAAGTTTGCCTCCCTCTCTCATAACACGGGACACACAGAGAAGCTGGATGTTGGAAGGTCCTGTGTGAGTGTCTGGAGCATAGCTAAAATAAAAAATTCCTTCCAGTAGCACCTTAAAGACCAACTAAGTTAGTTCTACTGGAAGGAATTTTTTATTTTGACTATGGCAGACCAACACGGCTACCTATCTGTAACTGGAGCATAGCTGTCAACCGTCCCTTATTTGGCGGGAAAGTCCCTTATCCCAGTGCCGTGTCCCACTGCTGTCCCTTATTGATGATGTCCCTTAAATTTCCCGGGTTTCAAAGGAAGCAGCTCCTCTCCCTCCCTCCCTGCCGACTGGGGGGTGGAGCTTGCATGCCTTGTGCCAATCAAATCGGCCGTGTTGCCTGGGGACTCGCCTTTGCTCAGCGCTTCCCAGCGGAGAGGTGATGGTGGTTTTCCTTGCTGCATCCCCTTTGCCGGGTTGCTGCGCTGTGGGAACCACTGCTTGAGGCTTTGTTTGGCTGCTGGCTGGGCTTTCTGCCTTTGGCTCGGAGGGGCTCAGAAGTTGAACATACCTGTCCTAGGAAAAGCCCTTATTTTGGCTGCTGATCCCTTATTTCCAAGGCTGCTGGTCCCTTATTTTCAAATCTGTAAGTTGACAGCTATGGTCTGGAGGTGGTTGGAGGATGGATGGCAGCTGACAGATTGAGGTTGAATCCTGACAAGACAGAAGTACTGTTTTGGGGGGACAGGAGACGGGTGGGTATGGAGGACTCCCTGGTCCTGAATGGGGCAACTGTGCCCCTGAAGGACCAGGTGCGCAGCCTGGGAGTTATTTTGGACTCACAGCTGTCCATGGAGGCGCAGGTCAGTTCTTTGTCCAGGGTGGCTGTCTACCAGCTCCATCTGGTACACAGGATGAGACCCTCCCTGCCTGTGGACTGTCTGGCCAGAGTGGTGCATGCTCTGGTTATCTCCCTCTTGGACTACCGCAATGCGCTCTACGTGGGGCTCCCTTTGAAGGTGACCCGGAAACTACAACTAATCCAGAATGCAGCAGCTAGACTGGGGACTGGGAGTGGCCGCCGAGACCACATAACACCGGTCTTGAAAGACCTCTCCCAGTACGTTTGGCTCCCAGTACGTTTCCGAGCACAATTCAAAGTGTTGGTGCTGAACTTTAAAGCCCTAAACTACCTCGGCCCAGTATACCTGAAGGAGCGTCTCCACCCCCATCGTTCTGCCCGGACGCTGAGGGCCAGCGCTGAGGGCCTTCGGGCAGTTCCCTCGTTTCGGGAAACCAAGTTACAGGGCAGAGGGCCTTCTCGGTGGTGGCAAATGCAATCCCTTCAGATGTCAAAGAAATGAACAACTATCTGACTTTTAGAAGATAACTGAAGGCAGCCCTGTTTAGGGAAGCTTTTAATGACTGATGGTTTAATGTACCGTATTTTTTGCACCATAACACTCACTTTTTTCCTCCTAGAAAGTAAGGGGAAATGTCTGTGCGTGTTATGGAGGGAATGCCTACGGATGGTGGTGGGGATCTGCTGCAGTCGTGAGCAGAGGATCCATGGTTCCCCTTCCTTCCCTCCTCCGTGGCTCGCTTTGAAACAGCAAAGCGGGAGAAGAGCTGCTGAGTGGGGAGGAGAGAGGGACAGAGAGCCTGCTTGCTTTAAAGAAGCAAAGCGGGAGAGGAGAGGAGTGTAAGCGGCTCCTGTCCGGTTGGCTCCTTTAAAGCAAACAGGCTCTCTGTCCCTCTCTCCTTCCCACTCAGCTCGCTAAATAGCAGCAAAGTTTTTCAGCTCGCTAAGCCGGGGATGAGGGGGGAGGAGGGAGAAAAGCAGAGCCTGCTTGCTTTAAAGGAGCAAAGCGGGAGAGGAGCCTTCTCCCCTTATACCCCTCTTCTTCATTATTAGCAGCATCCTTCTCCACCCACCCCACGCATGCTCCTTGTCCCTTGAGTGCTTTTCCTTCCCTCCCCACTTAAAACGTGGTTACAAAGCACGGATCCACATGGATCCTCAGGATTTTTGCACTGGGTCACCCCAAATTCACCATCAGATCACATAGCATGTCCATGGCTACATCTTGCACCAAAAAAATCACGCACCCACTGTTGCCTGGGGCTGCAGTAGTGCAAAAACGTGGTTACAAAGCATGGATCCACATGGATCCTCAGGATTTTTGCATTGAGCTACTCCAAACTCACTGTCAGATCACATGTCTGTGGCCACAGCATGAACCACAAAAATCATACACCCACTGTTTCGTTTAGAATATTTTTTTCTTGTTTTCCTCCTCTAAAAACTACGTGCATGTTATGGTCTGGTGCGTGTTATAGAGCGAAAAATACGGTATTTTTAATCGTTTGTTGGAAGCCGTCCAGAGTGGCTGGGGAAACCCAGCCAGATGGGCAGGGGTATGAATAAATTATTATTATTATTATTATTATTTCCAGGACAGGCAAAATAAAGCCCTTCTTCATGCAGTGCAGGGTTAATACTGTGGAACTCCCTCCCACAGGAGGCAGAGACGGCCACCAGGTGTGAGCAGGCTGGTCCAGTGTCCCAATGTCAAGGCCTGTGTTAAGATTAGGGCTCTTCAAGGAATTTTGCTGCCCGAGGATGAGATGGCACCTCATTCCATGCCCAAGATCTGATGGGACCAACAGCTGGATTGGACTTTGGTGTTTCCTGTGGGGCCACATCCTTTCCTGCACCTGACGGCAGCATGCGAAGAGGCTCAGGCCTGGCAGCTCACACAAGCCGGCCCAATCCAGACACACACACCCATCCGCAGCCCAAGGTGGCTGCCTCTCTTGGCCTTGCAAACGTGATGGTGATGCTGCCAAGGAGCGTGAACAAGGGATGCCCCTCCCCATGTGGACAGGTGAGCCTGTTGGGAATCTCAGGTGAGATCCCCACACGGTGGAAGTTGCTCCCAGTACCAGGCACCATGCAGCAGCCGAGAAAGTTTCAGACAGTTTACTGTTGCAGAAGATAAGGCTCCGTCAGACAGTTCCAAATGTTGATACAGCTTGCAGGCTTTTGCAGATACAGATACAACTACAAGTACAAATGATCTCCGTTGCTCCAAGTTGAGCCATTCGAGACATAGCATTGGGCAAGCAACACAAATAACAGACAGACAGACAGACAGACAGACTAACTGCAGACTCACAGACTGACACTCCTGAGCTGACATGCATGAATTACAAATATAGTTGGGGCACTGGGCTGCTATCATAGCAACTGGCTTGGCTGACCTTGCACCTGGGATTAGCTCATCCATGGGGAGATTTACATTCATGAAGGAAAGTGACCCCTTCTCATGTCCAGTTGTTCCAGCAGAACTCTGAGGCCAGAGCAGCTCCAGAAGCACCGTCCACCAGTTCAAGTCCTGAGACGTCCCGATTTGTGCGGCTAAGACCTGCAGTGATCTGCAAATTCCAAGCATTAAATGGATGCCCATGAGGAACATTTCCTGGGTGGCTAGCTAAACAAACAACAACGGACCCCAACACAATATTAGAAATACATTAATGAGAAGAACAAAATGGGTTTTCTGTGGCTTGACGTTTGTTCCCGTTCAGCAGTAAACAGCGGGTTTTCCCAGAAAAAGCAGCAGGAGGAAAAGAAGCAAAAATCCCCACCCTCTGGACCCGTGACTTGAATATTGTGGGACAAACATCATTACCATCATCATCATTTTATTATTTATACCCTGCCCATCTGGCTGGGTTTCCCCAGCCACTCTGGGCGGCTCCCAACAGAACACTAAAAACAGAATAAAACTTCAAATATTAAAAACTTCCCTAAACAGGGCTGCCTTTAGATGTCTTCTAAAAGTCAAAACAAAATAAAAAAATTCCTTCCAGTAGCACCCTAGAGACCAACTAAGTTTGTTCTTGGTATGAGCTTTCGTGTGCATGCACACTTCTTCAGATACACTGAAACAGAAGTTGCCAGACCCTTATATAGAGTGAGAGGGTGGGGAGGGATATTACTCGGAAGTGTAGTGGGAGATGGGTGATTGACTCAATGGGCATGGTAAACTTCTTGACCACTGGTCTTACAGGAAAAAGCAAGCGGTGAGATGGCCAAAAACAGCTATATCATGTTTAACGAGATGAGAATCCAATGTCTCTATTCAGACCAGGTCTCTCAGTTCTTTATTTCCTTGACATCTGATGGGAAGTGTGGGGGGGGGGGCTGAGTTGCAGGAACCAAAGAGTAGGAATAAATGCAAATGGTAAAAATTAGAAAGAAGCCCCCCAAGGATCGGGGATTAGGACCTGTGGTTTCTAGCTTGTTCATAACTGATCCAAAGTTAGCAGTGAGGTGACCAAGTCTGCTAATGACACAAAGCTGTTCAGGTTGTTGAAAGAGCTGTGAAGAGCGGCAAGGAGACCTGTCCAAACTGCGCGAATGGGAGGGGAAATGGCGAACGCCATTCAGTGCCAGCCAGGGTCAAGTGATGCACTTTGAGGCAGAAAATTTTGATTTCATGTACAAGCTGGTGGTTGTCTGAACTGGAAGCGATGGACCAGGAGTGAGACCTTGGGGTCACAGCAGAGAGCTTGTTGAAGATGCAGACCAAGTGTGCTGTGGCCGCGAAAAAGGCAAAATCTCTGCCGGGGGCCATTAGGAAAGGAATTGAAAACGAAACTGCTAATGTCATGAAACTGCCATGATACAAATCTGGTGCAGTGACTGAATGTGGAACGCAGTTGTAGTTGCCACACCTGAAAACGGATATTGCTGAGGTGGAAAAGGTTCAGAAAACAGCAGCCAAAATGACCGAGGGGCTGGAGCAACTCTGCCTCCCCTAATTCATCTCTTACCTCTCAAGCAGGAAATGGTTGCTCAGGGCTGGCTGGCTTCTCACAAATGTACGGATGTGGCGTTTCTTCAATATCTACTGAGATGATTCCACTCTTCAGTGTTCCAAACAGAATATACGATCTGTGATTAAATGTTTTACTTCTGAAAAGTTCAAAAAGCAATTTATGAAAGAACTCAAGGGACAAAATCCACCCTAGTTCTCTCTCTCTGCACAATGGGCTGCTCCCTCTACTGTTAGCGGCACCCAAATCTCCAGGGCTGGTTGTAACCTCACATGGGCAACCGACTGCAGAAATCTACAGCTGTAGAAACGTACATTGCAATTTATTGTGGAGAAGTGGCAGGTGAGAAACGAGTTGGGGGTCCCTAAGCTGCTGCATGCACATGCTAAAGGAAAATCCTTGGGCTCAAACAAAGACACCAGCCAGGAGTGTAGAAGCAAAACAGGAGCCTGCAGGCCTGGTCTTTAATCAAAGGCTGTTGCAACAGGACTCCCACCCCCACATGGGAGAAGCAGGAAGAAGCCCTGAACAAAGGGATGCTTCCTTTTTTATAAGTTTTCCCTTTCTCCTCTGGGGAAACATCATGCATCCATCATAGATACATCATATATATGTCACAAACAGGGAGGGGTCTCTGGTAGAAACCGGACCCAGAACCCAGGTGTGCCCGCCCTTATATAGACATTTGAAATTGCCCGCCGTGGAGTCCAAGACCACCCCCAGAAACATCATACATACATCACAGAAAGTGCGGTCTACAACAGAAATCTGAGTGCCTTGTTTATCTCCTGTCATTGTTTATCTCCTGTCTGGCAGGTTACCTGTTAATGCTTACTTGACTGGATTTCCTGGGGAGCCTGGCCAGTCTTTTGTAATGATAAATACTTGGTTCCTGAGCCAGGTCACAGGCTCACACCCTATTCATATCTTAAATGTGCCCTTAAGACAGGATTTGTGAGGAAAGAGACAATGGTGAGATTTCCCACTTTGACCTTGCAGAGAAATAATTGAGGTCAATTTGTTCAGGACTTTTTTCTGTGGGGTTTTCAGACATGTGGTTTATATATTTATGTACGTGTTTGCTTGGTACACTTATGAACATTTAACATATATCTAAGATCTCAAAATTCCTATCACAGGGGTGTATGATGTCTGCTGGAGAGCAACACCCCCCAACACAAACACCCACCAAATGCCTTGCTGGATCTAAGTCCGCCTGCTGTTCTCAGAGTGGCCAGGCAGGCACCTCTTGGGAATCCACCAGGCAGCACCTGAGGGCAGCCTTTCCCTGCTCAGGCTCCCCGGCCCCTGGGATTCAGAGGGGAAGCTGCCTCTGTCCTCCTCCTGCCCAGCTCAGACCCAGTTCTGGACAGGGAGTCTTCAGAGGACAAACCCGACACCCCACAGACCAGGGAACTTGGGGATCAGGCAGAATCCCATGGAACAGGTCTGGAATTTCTATGGCAGATATCGTGCCACAATCTGAAAAGTCTGGGCTGAGAATTTACAGTTGCCTGGCTGGGAGTTTCTGTGCATTTCCTGAGCTGGGAAAGACAGGGTGCACCCTCAGCTTTCGGCATCACAGAATCCCAAAATTAGAAGGCAGGGAGGAACACAGAAGGGGAGGCCTCCTGGTCTAAACAGGGAAAGGGCTCCTTGTATACAGATTGAAATACTTGTGGGGGGGGGGACTTCTCTGTTCCAGTTCAAACGGGGAGGAAAGTGGATGATAAGAGCTAGATGATGCTGAGATGTGCACAGCAGGTGGAGCCAGAGGCAGGCAAGGGAAACAAAGGCTCCTCTGGTCCCCATCCTCCTCCCTGCAGAGTCATGCAAGGGCCACATTGAGACTCAGGAGGAGGAGGAGGGCCAGCCAGTGGGTCTGGCTGAGGGGTCTGGGGCAACCTCTCCCCTGCCTCCCTGGATCTTGGATTCCCCTTGAGATTGACCTTGGGCTGTTTTGGACCTGGAGGGAGACTGATACCCTACTGAAAGTGATGGCAGAATTAACTCAGGTCTGTTCCTTCTGATGGCTCTGCTTTGATCAAAGCTGAGTTGGATACAGCCCTCTGTTTTCAAAAATGTGCTCCTGTAATTCGTCTCACTTGCTTTGCATTGCCTGCTTCTTTTGCCAAAGTTTATGATCCTTTTTCTTCTCTGACGGGGTCTTTGTGCCCTTCACAGCTTCCTCAATTTCGCTTGTTGACCACCCTGCCACCCTCTTGGCCCTGATGGTTCTTTTCCTGAGAGGCTGTGGAAATTCTGCCTGAGCTATTGTGCTTTTGCCTTCTGGGGCGGGGGGGGGGGGGGTTGGGGGGTTGGATCCTTCCTATCCTGTAGTCATCCAATAGGACCAGGCGGTAGCAAAAGGACCTTCTCTGGTGTACTTACCCTTCATAGGGGGTGCCATCAACCCAAGTGAAAACCCAATCTTTCTTCTTTGTAGACCATGTTCTTTTCAGAACATGTGGTCCAATCCAGTATTCATTTGGCTGCTGAGTAGGAGTCTAGGAGCAAAAAGAGTGTTTTTAGCTAATCAGTGGAGTCAGAATTGTGATGGATGAGTGAGTTATTTGGACAGCAGGCTGTAAGTATCCCTGAAGGAGAGCCCTCCCATCAGATGTCAAGGAAATAAACAACTACCTGACTTTTAGAAGACATCTGAAGGCAGCCCTGTTTAGGGAAGTTTTTATTTTTTTATTTTTTAAATGATATTTATTAAGATTTTCAAAAATACAGAAAGTAAGGATTAAAGTACATTCAAAGCCTTATTTTCATAGATCCACTTTCCGGGACTCCCCCCTTCCCCCACCCCTACCATATTCCTCTTTCATATTGTTGGCTCCACAAGCTCTCAGTTCTAATTGAAACTTAATTTGTTTAGACCATTATTCGAATTTAAAATTTATACACTCCTCATCAATACCCTTAATAAAAGACAAAAGTTCTCTCCCAGGGCCCACCCCATTTTCATTCCACAATTTCCCTTTTTTTAATGATAAGGACACCCCACACAATAGAAATATAAGAAATAAGAAATAAAAAATATAATAGATGAAAAAGAGCCAATTCAGAAAAAAGAAGTTGACAAGCCTTTGGATTTTAGTTCTCCCCCCCCGTCCCCGGTTTAATTTCCCCCTGACCACCAAACCATGTTATCCGCCTGGAATTCTTAAAGTCCATAAATCACCTATTTCCCCCAACTCCTTGCTGGCTTTTTCTTTTTATAGTTATTTTTTAAGACACTTAACTTCAAATCTTTAATAAAACTCCCCCCATTGTTCTTTCCAAGTTGTAGTCCAATTTCCTCTTGTTCCGCTGCTGAAACGTTCTAATTCAGAAGCTTAGTAACTCTGCAGGGATTATTGTTATTCAGGAACAAAAACTTGCGTTCAGTCCCTTCCTTTCTTCAATAGAAAATTCTATTGTCTCCTTTAGCTGAACACCCTGTAGACAAAATATTATTTCCGTTTTGCAGCTTTCCCAGAAGATAACCAGTCCTGTAAAATTCCAATGGTATTTTTCCACTTACAACCATCTTTGTAATGTCCCGAAACTCCTCTAGGGGGATTGTTGTAACTTTGTTTTCTCTAGTCCAAAAGTCCGATTGTTATCCATGTTTTCGCCATTTTGTATCCAAGTTTTAACGAGTTATAGCAAATTGTAACAAATTTAACCAGCAAAGTTCTCATAATAAAATCCTCTCTACTTTCCGACTTTGACAGCTACTTTGACAGCTGTCAAAATCTCCGACTCTTTTCACCAGGCTCTCTCTTCAATCACCCCGGTTCCCAGGGGGGGGGGGGGTTACGTTTCTTCTCCCTCAATTCTTCCTCCAGCACAGTTCTTGTAGTTCCCCATCGTGGAATTCTTAGTTTTTGTCAGCAATACAAATCTTTTTGGACCTTGGTTTCCCCATCCTTGTTTTGGAAGGTTTACAGTAGGGAGGGGGACTGACTTCCTTTTTGGATCCCCCCCCGCTCGTGTCCAATCCGAAAAAAAAATAAATTCTTTTTTTTCTCCTTTTGAACCCGGTTTCCAAATTACTCACGGGTTGTTGTTAAGAAGTCCGAATTTTCAATTGAAGAAGTCAGCGCTCTCCGCCGGATGGCATGCGGCTGCGCTCGGCAGGGATAGCAGAGGACTCAAAGCACCACGCTTCTCCCCGGCACCCGATCCGTAGCCTTTAAAAAGGCTCCTTCACGAGTCGGGAGGGCGCTAGCGGTGCCAGCCGAGTCTCCATGTCCACGGCCTCCGTGGCCGTGGTTTTTAAGGGTCCCCGCATCGCCGGTGCGGTAGGACCCAGCCCCTGCCGAGCAGGCTCCCTCCGGAGCTCGGAGGGAGTCCGCCATTCGGCGATGGCGCCAACCCGGAAGTCCTGTTTAGGGAAGTTTTTAATGTTTGAAGTTTTATTCTGTTTTTAATGCGCTGTTGAAAGCTGACCAGAGTGGCTGGGGAAACCCAGCCAGATGGACGGGGGTATAGAATTAATAATAATAATAATAATAATAATAATAATAATAATATTATTATTATTATTATTATTATTATTATTATTCCTGGGGTCCTAAGGAGCTGCTGTTTCCCCTCCCCTTGACTGCATTTGTCCTGCTCTCATTTCATTTTCTAGTCTCTGAGACTTCCCTTCCCCTTCCTTTCTTCCTATCAGCCAAAATGCCTCTTTCCTCAAGTGTGGCTTAAACCCTGCTCACTTTGGCAGCTTTACATTCAAGGTCCTTCCTGATTCAGGGTTGGGTTTTCACTGAAAGGCTGGCTAAAATGGAGGAGGAAACCTTTGCTTAGCTGTCCCTTGCAGGGACGTTGTGAGGTCAGGTGGAGCCAAACGGGTTCCCCACCCCTACTGCTGAATATCCTTTCTCGTAGACCCCTGGACATGCTCTGCAGGTGGCGGGGGGGGGGCTATCCCTAGGAGCTCCCCCTGGTCCACTTTGCCCATCATCAGAGCAAGTTGTGGGTAATGGCTGACTATGAATGAGCAGCAGGCCGGATCATTCCTCCTTCATTGCTCCCTTGGAGGAGCAACAGGAGAGGAAGCCAAGCTGAGCGCAATGTCTGGACCGGACTCTCCATTTGCCAGCTGATTAGGGTTTCTTCAGGGCAGGTGAAACATAACTGTCTTTGTTCAGAAGCAACTGTTTGTTCACAGCAAGCCAGGAACCATTGCTCACAGCCGTGTGTGAACTGGGCCACGCTGCACATTGCTCGCTCCCTGTGTTCTCATTGCTTCCACTTGTGTGATTTTGACTTCCCCTTCTATGGTTTGGGTCCCCAGCAGTGTGAAATCAGTGGGTTTCATTTTGGGTGGAACTGGAGAATAACCTGCTTCTGGGTTTCTCTTACTGGCCAGTAAGGCTTGACTCTGGACTTGACGTCCCCTCCTCACCCTCCACCCCCTTGCATTATGTTGGAGCTGCTTGTACCCTACAGTTATTACCTCCTCATCCCTTGCTATTACACCATCCCATAATTCCCTTGCGCTCCAGGGCTTTAAAATAAGCAGCTGAGATGATCTGGCTTGGCAGGCTTCTTTGCTGTTTCTCCAGCTCTTGCTTTCTGATGAAGGTGAAACCCACAGGCATTTCCACCTGAAGATCTTCCATCCATGGGGACAGCAGCCTGGGGGAGAGAAGGTCAAGGGAGCAGCTTTCAGCTTCTGAGCGGCTGGGACTGGCAGGTGGCCTCAGGCTGGCAGCCAAGACCTGGTGGGACACAGACTTGTCCTGCCAATCTGCTGAGAGTCCAGGGTATCACCATTTGGGGGGTGAGATTCATAATAAACAACTATCTGACTTTTAGAAGACATCTGAAGGCAGCCTTGTTTAGGGATTTTTTAAATGTTTGATGTTTTATCACTGCTTATTATTATTATTATTATTATTATTATTCTGTTGGGAGCCACCCAGAGTGGGTGGGGTATAAATATTTTATTGTTGTTGTTGTTATTAATATTATTATTAGCATCCTGGCAGATTCCAATTTGGCGCTCTTCAGCAACAAATCTTATTTGTTGCTTTGCAGAAGAGAATCTGTGCTAGGTCCAGTTCATGCAATATTATAGAGCAGCAATGTCCAACCGGTTGACTGCGATAGACAGGTAGATTGCCGGAGTGTTCCAGGTTGATTGCAGGAGCCAAGAAAGTGACCCCCTGTTGCTCCTTGGCGCTTGCGACGCACCCCGCCCCTGGTGCTACATCCCATCGTTGCTTCTGATGCTGCTTAGAAATGTTGTGTTCCCTCCCCTCAGCAGAGTGCAGGGAATGAGGGAGGGCAGCGGACTATAGGACAAGTGTTTTAATTCAATCCTTCCCCAAAAAATTTCAACAACTAATGCCAACTCTGGTTTGTCCCCCTGAAAAAGCTCAACAACTATGGGCAATGCCAATGGGCAGATCACTGCCAGTTTTATTATACTGGGAGTAGATTGCAGTCTCTATAGAGCTGGACGTGCCTGGTATAGAGAACGAGTGATGATTGGTGGTGCATGGTGGCTGCTGGGCACAAAAAGCAACATGTGACCTGGGAGATGCGCCCCAGAGGCTGTGCGAGAGTTTCAGTTTCATTTTGTATGTTCCTGGGATGCGGTGAGTGGATCACACGGAGCGCAGAGATGGGGCCCGAGGTTGTGGCACAGTTGCCATAGAGTGGCATCAACAGAGCCCCCTCCCAGCCCATCAACAGGCCGCACCCCTGAAATAAATGCTCATCTGTCTAAGCAATGAACAGGGTCAGGGCTCCCCCAGCCCCCCATGCGGGATGTGATACATAGGTAGCAGTCAAGTACAACATTCCTCGTTTTCCTAGAGTGGACATGCAAGGGGATGTTTGGTCCAGACAGTCGGAACTTCCTGTTTCCTCCTGGCTGAGACATACTTCCTTTTGCAAGTGACTAGAGATGGGCGTGACCTTACCTGACCAGGTAACAAAAGGACAACGCACGCAGCTCTCTCTCTCTCTCTCTCTCTCTCTCTCTCTCTCTCTCTCTCTCTGACTTCCTCCATTGTTGGAGCAGCTTTTTAGCTAGAAATGTCCTGTTGGCTTTCAGCCGACAGAGGACAGTGGGATTATCCCCATATGGGATAGACTCACATGTATATTTTTGTAACTAAGTCTGCCTTCAGGGATCCATCTGTGAACTGATAATGTGAGTAAACTTCTTATATATACGTGTTTATGGCATGTTTATTCTTTTAAGAGGGATCTAAGGGAACTTACCAGGAACCTAACAGTGAGAGGCTTACACAAGCCTGCAACCAGCTACCTGCTGTGCGTTTAAAGGGGGAATGTAAAACTCTGCCAAGTAAAGGAACTTGCTAGTGCAAGTGAGGAAGGATATTAACAAACAATATATCCTCTCCTGCCTCCCTGAACATTCCCACACCACAGACCTACCCATCTGCTGGCAAGAGGTGGCTTCGCCCAGCGCTCTCTCGACTTGCTCCTTCTCCCACTTCAGATGCGTCAGGTTGCGGTCTGCTTGCCTCACTTGGTCTCCCAGCTGCCGCTGTGTCCTGTTCCCATCCCTCCAGCTCTCTTCCAGGGCCTTCTGGGTGAGACGGAGATCTCTTTCAGCCTTGCGGAGCAGCTCCTGAGAACCGGACAGGCTCTCCTCCAAGGTGCCGAGTCTCTGGGCCAGGAGGTTGCTCTGCGCCGCGTGGTTTTGGGATTCCCACTGGAGCTGCTGGGAGACCTGCCCATCTGCAGAGGAGAAGGGGGGAGGGACACCAGGCTGGGCTCTTCCCCACCAAGAGCAGCCAAAGCAGCTGGTCTCCCTTGATGGTGTTTTCCCAGGGGACCACCCCCCGCAAGGTGGGCCTCATAAACTACATTATTCAAATGCACCTTTTCATGCCCAGAGCCCAGGGCAGAGAGGGCAAGCTGTGAGCCAACTGTGATCCCTCCCCTGCCCAATTGACTGGCTTTTCCCAGGGTGATAGACTACTCACATCGGACCCCCAGTCCTATGGCGGTGGCGAGAAGGAAGAGGCAGGTGGCCAACAATGCCAGGATGGCATACCAGGTCCGACGGTCTGACTCTGCAAGAGAAACTCACTGGGATCAGCTGGGGGTTCTTCCTGACTGCTTTTAGCCCCAAAGCTGCCTGGTTCCAGTTGGGAAATGACCACTTGCCCCATGTCCCTGTAACAGCTGGCGCTCCGAGGCATGTTCAGGACTGTGTGTCTGTGCTGCGCATGGGAAGGAGGCAAGAAGGTGCACTCGTGCAGGGATGGATCCTGCCTTCAGTGCCCCTCACTGTGAAGGCCTTCCTGAAAATGTTGAATGAATAGTTGCCGAGGAGTGAGCATGCTTTGAAATGGGCGCAGCCAAGCCTCATCCTCTGGGGAGTTTGGCCCATCCAGTCATTGTTCTCTAGTAAAAGTGGGAACTGGGAAGAGAATTAGCTGAGTGGCGGGACAGCTGCTCTGCATGCAGAAGGTGCCAGGATCAGTCCCTGGTGGCATCTCCAGGGAGGGATGGGAGAGGCCCCAGTCTGAAACCGTGGAGGGCTGCTGCCAGCCCGTGGAGACAATGCTGGGCTGGGTTCCCAAACACTCTGTGCTCCAAAACGCTCTGATTCTTGCTTGTATGGAAGATGTCTGGAATCTAGATCCCAAGTAGGAAAATGATTAGTCTCAGAATACAGCTCTCCCCCTAAAAGGCAGCGATCCCCACCTCTCAAGCATCCATGATGATAACTCCAGTCTTTCCCCTCCATCTCCTCGGCTGTCTTCACATTGCCCAGGGAGGAGAAGACTTGGTGGTGCAGACTGAATGTTGGAAGCAAAGGGAGAGGGAAAGATAAAGGCCCGGATTCCACGAACCCGACACTGAGGCGCAAGGGTTCCAGCGACTGTATTGGGATCCCCCCCCCTCGCCTCTCCCTGGGCTCCCCAAATCAGCTCTGGGTGGTCAAGAGAATCCCCAGGACAACATGCAAAGGGAGGAGAGCAGGGAGAGTTGTTCAGTCTGGCAAGCAGAAATGCTTGTGCTGGTGGAACGACCAGAAGAGCAGGACTCTGGTCTCTGAAGGATCCTTGATGGATGGTAATGCTGTCACTGGATGTGGAGGACAAGGGGCTGCAAGGAGGACTTCAGCCTGGGGCCTGTGGATTTAATGGTGGTTAGATACCTGGCACAATACTCAGACTGCCTTACTTTGCAAGGTCCTTCTAAGCAAAACTCTGAATGCTGAAAGTCACATGCATGTGGAATATTATTGCTTGGCTTATTATTCATTTTTTGAGCCGACAAAACCAGCTGGGCAGAGGGGTGTTTTAATGGTGTTACCTGTCTAGAAGACAAGGCAGGTCAGAAATCTATTGAGATAAATACCCCTTTCATCATCTTGAACTTGTATTTTAAGTTTCTCAGATAAATTGAGAACCTTTCTTATCTCTGCCGTTTTCTTACTTCTGCAAAACACCAGAATGAGTCATATTTGCTTGATAAAAAAAGTTCCACTTACAGTAAATAAGGAAAATAAAATGCAGACTTTGCATCTTAAATGTCAGTGGTCTCAAGACGTGCTGATTTGCTAAGCAAAGTGGCCCTTGGTGGAAAGGGAAACTGGCTTGGGCGACTCCAGGCACTCTGTTGGTTGAGTATTTACTCGCACCAAACTTAGGTGAACTTATTTATTCAGCATTTGTTCTGCATTGTTTGTGACTGCTTGCCCTTAGTCATTTGTTCACACCACACTTTTCAATGCGTTTCCCCATCACTTTCCAAACCAAGAAAACTCAGGTTCTTGCAGGTTGTACAGGATTTCTTTCCCTTTTAAAGTCTGATCCTTAAAAAAAATGGATTTGCTGCAGTTGGGTGTCAGAGTCCCGTAATCTGTGCAAACCTAAATGTCACCTGCAAATCAGTGGCAACCTGGAGGGCTCCTTTGCTCACTTGTTTACGTAGAAGAGTTCTGTAAAGCAGGGCGCTTCAGAATAGCACAATATTGCATAAAACCAGTCATCATCCTGAAACAACCTGCTCCCCCCCCTCCTGCAACATGTGGAATAAAATGTGGCCCCTACTTTTAAAGCTGAAGTTTCGCACTCCCAGATTTGGAATTATATTTTGAAGCTGCCTGCCTGTGTCGGATAAAAGACTGGATACTGCTGGAAAAGACACAGCTGCTAGATTTGGAGGATCCTGATGTCAAACATGGCTGGCATGCTTGTATCTGGTATGGCAAAGCAGGAATACGTAAAAGCTTTGCCAACCATGTTATTAGAAAAAACTTAATTAGGGTGTGGGGGAAAATACAATAAAATAAAATAGAAAACAAAACGCCGAGGTGGTTATCCCCAATAGAAGCTGAGGCAAGGAAATATAATAATATGAGTGGTAACTGGGGTACCTATAATGATTTGTTATACTTTTCAGGAGAAGAAAAAATGAAGAGATTAAAGAATTTGTTTCAGACTAGCTAAACTATCATCAAATCACTTAAAAATGTAAGGTGAATAAAAAATGGGGATTTGCAGAAAAACCATCACAATTGGAAAAAGAAATATTAAGATCTAGAGTTTAAAAATTTTCCTCAAATATATAGGATATTATTAGATTGGGAAACTAAATAAAAAATTGTGAAATCATCTGTGATCAAATGGGCACAAGATGTGGGCCACAATATTGATCTGAACCTGTGGGAACATTTGTAGAAAATAAATTTAAATTTAAACTGCTAGTTTAAACTGTTTAAAAATGATCCACAGGTGGTACTTGATGCCAAGTAAACAAGCTAAAATGTTTAGAACTAAAAGTGGCCTATGCTAGAAATGTAAAGAAACAATTGGCACATTTTATCACTCATGGTGGTTTTGTAGAATAATAAAATAATTATGGGAGGTGGTTTGTAACGAATTTAAGAAAATGTTTAAAAGAACTTTTCCTAAAAATCCAGAAGCTTTCCTTCTGGGAATAATAACAATATGGTTGTTTAGTCGTTTAGTCGTGTCCGACTCTTCGTGACCCCCTGGACCAGAGCACGCCAGGCCCTCCTGTCTTCCACTGCCTCCCACAGTTTGGTCAAACTCATGCTGGTAGCTTCGAGAACACTGTCCAACCATCTGGTCCTCTGTCGTCCCCTTCTCCTTGTGCCCTCCATCTTTCCCAACATCAGGGTCTTTTCCAGGGAGTCTTCTCTTCTCAGGAGGTAGCCAAAGTCTTGGAGCCTCAGCTTCAGGACCTGTCCTTCCAGTGAGCACTCAGTGGAATAACAATATAAATCCCCCCAAAATCAAGCTACTCTACGGATGTGACTACAGCTGCCCAAATTCTGGTAGCATGAAAGTGGAGAACAGATGCAGTACCATCAAGAGAAGAATATATAGAACTTGCCAGCACGACAGATTAAGAAGTAAAGACCCTATGAATTTATAAGGGAACTGGACATTATATATAGAATACATGGAAAAACATTTTAACAAGAAAATAAGTGCAACAGACTGAAAAAAGAATGCTCAGCAATGGATGTGACAAAGTGGGACTGTAAGGCAATGGAAATAATTTAGTAGAAGAAGAAAACGCAGTCAAAAAGACAACAGAAAGGAGGCCAGAGAAAGAGTGGACAGGGAGTTAAAATTAAGGTTTATAAACTGGAGGGATAAGTTATGTTGTTATCATTATTAACAAATTATAATATATTATTTACAAATAGAAAATTGTCCAGGAGACCTTATAGACCAACTAAGCTTGTTCTGGTGTAAGCTTTTCATGAGCATGCACACTTCTTCAGGTTATTTTTATTTCGACTGCATCAGACCAACACGGCTACCTACCTGAATCTATTATTATTTACATTATTATTATTTTCCTCCCCCTTACTATTATGGGTCTGACTTTAACATATTATGCATTGATGATATGATAAAACAGAAAAGCAAATAATAATAATAATAATAATAATAATAATAATAATAATAATAATAAAAAATAATAATAAATCATCACTAAGTAGGCAGCGTAGATAGACACCATCCTATGCCCCCCATGCTTTTTAGGGAGCCCATGGCAAAATAATAAATGTTAAAATGTTAAAATGGTTGGTTGGTAAAATAAGAAAAGTATTAGGACATGATTTGTGAGGCCCTCTCCCCCAAGGTTTTGACTGCCTGGGGGCCTAAACAAGGTTTAATCCAGCACTGGTGAGGAGCCTCCATTTGGTGGAGGAGAACAAGCATCTCCAGAGCCCCCCCCCCCCCGCCTTCCCTCCCCTCCTTCCTTCTCTGGCATCCTCCTCCTAGTGGGGAGGGTACCAGAGACTCACCTCTTGCATCTTCCAGTTCCCTGGGGGTCTCCTCTTCCTCTTCCTCCTCTTGCCCCCTGGGCCCCTGGATGTTCTCATAGGTGAGCTCCCCATCATTTGGCTCTGGAAGACAAGGTAGTGTGAGGAACAGGTGGTGACATGGGGTGGGGGGAGCTGGGGGGGGAGATCTGGGCTGGCTGCGCCTCTACCTTCCTCCTGGCTCTCCCTTCGAGGGACCTTCGCAAATCTCAGGTCAGCGTAAGTCACACCCTGAGACATCCTGGGAGCTCCAGCCCTGCCCTGAGATGCCCCTGGGGTGGGGGAAGCAGTTGCCTGAGCCTCACATGCTCTGAGCGGGGAGAGTGGGGCTGGGGCTGGTCCCTGGGAGCAGGTGGGACCCACGGAGCATCAGATCCAGACTCCTGCTGCCCCCGCTCTGTCAGGTGGGGTCTGGAAGGGAACGCCCTCCCCGGTCCCCAGAGGGCAGGCGCCTGATGTGCTCGCCATCTGTCCCTGCAGAGCAAAGCATGTGCCATGTGCTCAGTGTGGCGCCACAGCTCACTGGTTAAGTTTAGACCTCGTGCGCATGAATGAGGATGTGGGTTCATTTCCTTCCTCTTCTACAGTACAGCCATTCAAGCAGACTGCTCTAGAACAACTCTGGTGAATGTTCCTGCCACAGCAGAGGCAGGAGTATGAGCTGCCGTATTTTTCCATGTATAAGACTATCCCCCCCCCCCCAATTTTTGAAGTTTAAAATAAGGGGTCGTCTTATACACAGATAGTGCATTGCGCATTTTCTTAATTTTGAACCTCCCAAAATAATTATACACTGGGGTGTGTTATACACGGGAAAATACGGTATATACAAAATATTAATCGAGGGAGAATTTGGCCATCTTACGGCCACAAAATGAACTTTCAAGTACTGTAATAATCTTTATTGAAATTTTTTTAATGGAAGGCACTTTTGGGGCTTTTAAAACAGTTTTGGTCCAATGAAGGGAATCCTTTTGAAACTCTTACTTAGGTTGGATATTTCCCCCTTGCGAATATCCCACATGATCCCAGGGGCAACATCAACCTGTGGGAGGGGATGTGGGGAGACTGGATCTTACAAATGTATGTGGTAGTTTTGCAATTCCGCTTACCCATTCTGGGTTTTGGTATTTAAAGAATTGAGTTTAATCTTGCTGCCTGCCATTCCAGCCTCCAAGCAGTGGGAGATTCCAGGGGTTCCTGGTGCTCACCCAGGGTCCGGTTTCCTCACAAAGAGCCACGCAATGGTGCACTGCCTTGGGCTTGAACATTGAGCATGGGCAATAGCCCCGGCTGAAAAGCTGATGTGCTAGAATCATGCAAACAAAGAAATTCTAGCACCCATCTTTTCTATGATGTGTGGTAACCATTTTTGGATTACAATCATACCTCATGTTACGTTTGCTTCATGTTACGTTTTTTCAGGTTGCATCCCGTGGCGACCCAGAAGTACCGGAAAGGGTTACTTCCGTGTTTCACCGCTCACACATGCGCACAAGTGCTAAATCACGCTTCGCGCATGTGCACAAGCGCCAAATTGCACCGTGCACCTGTGCAGATACGGTACTTCAGCTTGTGCTCTTTTCATGTTGCGAATGGGCCTCCAGAACAGATCCTGCTTGCAACCAGAGGTACTACTGTATATGTGTCAAAAAGATTGTGTTTATAACCCTCCCCCCAAGATTTCATGGTCAAATGTGGAAAGAACTGCAGAAATCTGATAGGTCTAAGCAACATGGTTGACGGCCTGTGAGTGATGTTGTCTTTGTATATGGGGAAAATGAATATTACTAAATATTTCCCCCAGAGAGGGAGTTCCAGAGTTTGGGCACCACCTCTGCATCAGCCAGCACAGCTGAGGTTGTTTTTTTGGTGGGGGAGAGGACCCAACAGCACATACCTGGGATTTGCTTTCCTTGGCATGAAAGTCCTTGGAGTTGGTAGGCATTTTCTCCGATAGAATTCTTTCTTCTTATTATTATTTCCATGCACACATGCAAGCTGAGCCTCAGGTGGAAGGGGTCTCTCAGCCCTAGCCCACAGGGCAGGGCAGTGGCCTCGGCCGCCCAAGGCAAGCAAGCCATCGGGGGGGGGGGGGAGCTTCTACAGCAAACTTTTTTCAAAGAGGGCCAGACTTGATGAAGTGAAGGGCCCTGAGGGCCAATCCTTTTTTAAGGATTGAAGTTGTTAAGCTTTTTTTACCCCAAAGTTGTTGAGCTTTTTCTAGGGTTGTTGGGGTATTTTTTTAGGATTTTACCTAAACCGATCAGAGGGCCAGATTAGGCCCCCGACTTTGGCCATGCCTGTTCTACAGGATCCAACCGTTTCCTTTCTGAGTCAGGCATTATTCCCTCCCTTTTGATCCCAAGCTGTTACATCAGGTAAGCTTATCAGGATTGTGTCATACAATGTTTCGTGGGTCTTTCTACATGGTTCCTTATTGCCTTCAGGATTATTTCAAATTGTTCCTAATTTCTCTTAATTGTTATACTTATTGATAGTCATTTGATACATTTTGATCCCTTTTGGGCCCAGTTTTGTAGGAAAGCGGCAGGGAAATGAATGGAAATCTCGCCCCCCCCCCATTGTATATGGCTTGGCATAGGTTTGCCGCCGTTCCCTAGACAGTCGGTGCTTATGGCTCACGAGGCCACTGAGAATTCCAGGAGCCTCCGACAGGCTCAAAGCAGGTCTGCAGCTCATAGGCTTACAATTGCAGGTTAACATTGGGTCTGGAACACAGAATTCTTATTTTTATTTTTTGAAATTTTTATTCATTTTTCATTTTCATTCATTACATACATCTCGAATTCTTAACGTTTACTATATATTCGTCCCTCCCTCCCCTCCAAGACTTCCCCCAACTTGCATTTCTGGTTTGTTTCTATTTTCATCCACTTTGCTATCTCTCAACAGAAAAGGTTATTAATAACATAACATCAAACCTATAAAGATAAAAATAAAATTAACTGGAAATGGAACACAAAAATGGAAATGGAACACAGAAATCTAGTCCCCATCCTTCCCCCTCAATGAGTTCTGCAAGGGGGCAACACTGAGGATGAGCAGAGGAGGAGGAGGAGGAAGCTAACAGCCAGGACCACCCCCTTGGGCAGGCCGGTGGGGAGTTGGGGGGAGACGGAGGTTGGTGGGGCATGGGAATGTAGAGTGGGAATCTAGCCCAGCCGCTGCAATGCAGGAACCACAGCTCAAGAATCCCTGGCAGACGGCCACCCAACCCCTCCTTGACCACTTCCAATGAAGGAGAGTCCACCAGCTTCCAAGGGCAGGGGTGCCAACTTGAATAAAATATTGTAGGGGCCCAGGTAAGCCCCACCCCACACGATCGATCACATAATGCAGTGCACACACAGCATTTGAATGGAGATGCCCATCAGCTTTGTGGGAGCCCAGCCCCCTCAAATAACCCCCTAGGAGTTGTCCCCTATGTCCAAAGGAGTCTGTTCAACTGCTGAATGGCTCTTATTGTTCTTCCCAATATGGCTGGAATACCTAAACTCCCCATTTAGGGACTAAGAATCCCCCACGTCCGATATTGGTCAGAGAAGAAGGAGCTAAGGCAGGATCCAGTGAAAGCAAGGCAGATCTTTACTATTCTGTTGCAACAACCGTACTCACCTTCCTTGGTAGGTGGTGAGGACCCAGAACAAAGGTGTGCAGGAACTTTTAAAAGCTTTAGAAATTGCCCAGCCCCTTAGCCAAGGACCACTCAAAAAGGATCAAACTAAGAGGGGGTCTACAACAGAAATTTGAATCTGTGGCTTTTCTCCTGTCTGTGAAGATATCCAATAATTGTGTGCTGATTGTCCTATCTGACCAGTCTGGCCAATTCTTTTGAAATAATATATACTCTATTTCCTGAATCCCATTCACCAATTTTCTTCTTTGGCGACCCCTCATAGCTGAGTAAGATTGTCTTCCATGAACAGGGTCTTAACAGTGAGTCTGTAAGTGATTGTAGAGGCCAATTCTGGATCCACATGTCCTTCCACAGCGGGAACATTGGTTTCTGGGCGGGAGTGGATCACGGTGAAGGTTTGCCAAACGTACCTTCCTCTTAGCATGTTTCTCCTGAATTCAAGCGTCTTCAAAGCACATGACACCTTTGACAAAGACTGTTCTCCAATTGGAGAGCTCACAGGCCAGTGTTTCCCAGTTGTCGGTGTTTGTACAGAAGATGCTCTGTTGACAGGTCCCCTCTGCTTAACAGATATTTGCCAGACTGGTTTTGCAGAGGGGTAAGCTCCCGCATTTCAAGCAGTTTACAGTAGTTTATTTATTTACAGGATTTACACCGAAAAAGAACAATCTGGAAAGTCATTTCCCCCTCCCCAATATACTTCTTGTTTTTGCAGAGAAAGATTTCAGGTCATTTAAGAGGGACGCGGGTGGCGCTGTGGGTTAAACCACAGAGCCTAGGGCTTGCCGATCAGAAGGTTGGTGGTTCGAATCCCCATGACGGGGTGAGCTCCCGTTGCTCAGTCCCTGCTCCGGACAACCTAGCAGTTTGAAAGCACCTCAAAGTGCAAGTAGATAAATAGGTACCGCTCCGGCGGGAAGGTAAACGGTGTTTCCGTGCACTGCTCTGGTTTGCCAGAAGCGGCTTAGTCATGCTGGCCACATGACCCAGAAGCTGTACGCCGGCTCCCTTGGTCAATAAGGCGAGATGAGTGCCGCAACCCCAGAGTCGGTCACGACTGGACCTAATGGTCAGGGGTCCCTTTACCTTTACCTTTAAGAGAGTCCGCACATAATCTGGCCCTACTGAGCTCTCAAAGGGTATGGATATCGAGCTTTCTTCTCGCAGATAAATCTCTTTACATTCCAACAGTAACACTGTTCCAGGGCTCCTTGGTTCATTTGAATGCAGTAGCCTGTCTCACTACAAGTCCCAATATGTTCAGTTCTAGAAAGACAAAGATGACAGTCAAGGCAAGAAGGCCCAATCCCTCCTCGCCATTCATTGTTATCTCAGTTCTCCCAGCCACCCCAAAATGAGTCTCTGTGGAGCTGCCCACATTTGCACCAGCCACAATTTTGCAGAATCTGAATTGTCAGTGGTGGTTATAACAGCCGGACATGGCCAGTTTAGGAGGAGCCTGTTGGGGGGGGGGGAATCCAGATCAGTCCAGAGCAGCAAAGTATTGCTCTGCAAAGGTTTCTAGGCTTCAGTTCCCATCATCCCTGTCCATTTCCCCTGCTGACTGAGGATGATGGGAGCTGAAGACCAGCAGCCTTTGCAGGGACCCACATGGCCTGTGCCAGATGTAGACGTGACGTCATGTGACATCATGAAGCAGGTATGGGGCAGGTATAAACTGTTTGCTGTGCTAAACAGATCTTTGAAAGGGGATTCTGAAGATGTGTGCAGCCAACAAAAGGACATCCTGTGACATCAGGAGACAGGGATGGGTACTGGTAAAACCTAGCCTGTGAGCAGGTGGGGAGAAAACGATCCAGTCCATCAGTCCCCCCACCCCAGTCGCCATGAAGCCTCTGGGAGTTTGGGGCTGAGGTGTCGTCAGCGTGCAGGTGGCAAACAGTTCTCCCTTCCCTTTTCCATCTTCCAATTCTAGGTAAGCAGTGGAAACTCGGAAACCCGAGAAGCCATTTTGGGATGCATGAGGGCAAACAAGCCCACTCTGGCCCTCAGGGCTCTCCTCAGGCCCCAGCCAGTCCCCGAGCTTTTCTGCCCGGCTGGAATATGTCCTTGACCTCTGACCATGCCTCTTGCTTGCCAGGATGTGCGGAGAAGTCTGACTTTTGCATGGCTTGATGTTGCCCCCTGTACTACAAGGGGAAGTGTCATAGCTGTGACTCTGTCCATCTTGCCTCTGGCCATGCCCACCCCCATTGACAGGTGGCCCCCAAGAAGGTTCCCCATGGGGAAAATAACTCTCAGGCCGCAAAAGCTTCCCCACTGCTGCTGCTCAGTGTGGCTCTCCTGAAGATTGATATCGGGTAGCAGAGCTTGAAATGAGCCATTTGTGACAGTGAAGACATGTTGCTGCTCCTCAGTGGAGGACATTAAGCTTAAGCAACCAGCGGTTTGGCTCTCCATGGTCTCATCCAGACCTTCTAGAGTCTGCACCTTCCTAGTCCATGTCTGAGCACCTTTCTTTTTTGCCCTGCCACTTTCCCCAGGAGAACCGGATCTTCACCCGTGAATCACAGCAAATGTCAATTTGGGTTTTCTGCGGAATTGTTTTCATTGGTAAAGAGTGGGTTTTTGTGAGGCTAAGCCCTACAAGAAGGGGAAAGGCTGCAGATTCCAGGGGGGGCTGTAGGAGGAACTCTGCTCTCTTCAGCCCAAGCAAATCTGATTTAATGGATAGCAAAGGGACCATCTCTCTTCCACTCACCCTTCATAGCCCGTACCATCAACCCATTTCCAGGATTTTGATTGCCAGTCTTTTTCAAGTCCAATCCAGTATTGAGTTTTCTAAGAAAAAGAATAAAATGTTCATGGAGAAAGACCTCCTCCCCAATGAGACTTTCCCTTCTCACTTTTTAAGAGGTTCTTATATAAAAGCAATACAGTTAATTAGAGTCTACAGGAAACTAGAGAGTAGCAGGAAAATTTGCTTTTTCTCTAGCTGGCTATGGGGCAACTAGATACTCCAAAATCCGGTGCCCTGGTTGGCTTCCGGCCTATGGTCACCCCAGCACACACCTTGCTCTGGTGCAGAGTCTGGAAGAAGACCCAGGTCCAGAATGCAGAAGATATGAATTGAGGATTAATTCTGTAAAGTGAAATTTAAAACCTTCTATCCCACATGTGTGGGCGAAATAAAAAACGGAAACGGGATGTGAAGCCTTTTTAGCAGAATAAAACACTTAAATTAAGAACTTTGCTTAATTGGTTGCCAACAATTTGATTTAATTAATTTTTATAATGAAATATTTTTAGATTGTGTGATTATTTGATTTTTTGATTATTTGACTGTTGTTAGCCGCCCTGAGCCCGGCTTCGGCTGGGGAGGGCGGGATATAAATAAAATTTATTATTATTATTATTATTAAATGTTTTTGCAGCTTACTGAAGTTTAGGAATAAGGCAGTTATACATTTCTATCCCCTTTTATTTGTGGTCTGCTGACCTTCCCCTTGTTCACATCTGTTTCAGAGACTGAATTACATGTTTTTAGTATTATTATTTTTAAAAACCGTTTACTCACATTTCAGTGCAGGCAGCATTTACAGCAAATATAGTATGCTGATAAATACTTCTAAGCTACAGTAAAATAAAAGTTGGTAGTCTTGGCTCACATGGCTGCGAACCCCACACAGAATGTGCCATGGTACCCCTTCTAGTTCATGGGGGGGGGGTTTGCATCTGCACTGAGAAATCAAGGGGTTATCTGTCCTGGTGGATATGTCTTCATGATCTGCTAGACTCTGGACTTGACTCCCCAGCCCCAGAAGCCCCTTCCTTAAAGTCTGAGGCATTTGCACCCCAAAGGTATTACCTTATCAATGAATGTGGCATCCCATAGTTCTTTTGCACTCCAGGGCTTCAAAACAAGCAGCTGAGATGATTTCCTCTTGCAGTCTTCCTGGCTTTTCTGCCAACTCTTCATTTCCCTTGAAGGTGAAATCCACAGGCATTTCCACCTGAACAACTTCCATCCTTGGGGACAGCAAGCTGGAGAAGGCAAGGGAAAGTCAAGGGAAGATGTTCAGCTGAAAGCCACCTGGTCTCAGGCTGCCTTAGGATGGGACCCACTCTGGTGGGGCCCTGTCTGTCTCCAGTCAATGGGCTGAGAATCTATGAGATGAAGAGGGGGTGTCGTGGGTGACGTGGATAATGGTGCCCACACCAAAGAGAAGTGAGTCTCAGGCTGGATGGGGGAGGGGACACTTTTCACATGTATTCCCAGACAGAGCCAGGGCTTTGGCAGGTGGGCAAGGAGTGTCAGGGCCCCTGCCATGGAGTCTGCAGGTGCTCCTCTGTAGGTGGGCAGCAGGCTGTGCCATCATAGACATAGTGCCGCCTGCACAGGAATCCAGTGGAGAGACTGGAGCAGGGGGTCCTGGCCTCCATAGGACCTGCCTCTCTCCATGTGAAGGTGGGGGTGGGGTCTGCAGGAAGTGCTTTGGCTGGCGTGGCACTTGGGGGCAAAGGCCAGTGTGCTGTGCCAGAGGCAAGGGCTCCTTGCTGACCGGGCTCCTAAGCCGGCTGGCCCAGACCCTTCCCAGCTGCTGTTCCTCCTTTCATCAGCTGTCTGAATCCTGCCCTGCCCAGCAACCAGGAAATACTTGTGTATTTTATTTGTATTTCTATTTATTTGTTTCATAAATAAATAAATACACTAAATCTATTGAGTGTGTATTAAATGTGTATTTAATTATATATATTTAATTAAACATATTACAGTCGTACCTTGGAAGTCAAACAGAATCTGTTCCGTTCGACTTCCAAAACGTTCGGAAAGCAAAGCTTGGCTTCTAATTGGCTGCAGGAAGCTTCTGCAGCCAATTGGAAACTGTGTAAGCCATGTTGGACGTTTGGTTTCTGAAAAACGTTCAAAAACCAGAACACTCACTTCTGAGTTTCGATCGTTTGGGAGCCGATTTGTTCGGGAGTCAAGGCGTTAGAGATCCAAAGTACAACTGTAATTGTGTACATTAAAAAATATTGATTATATTGTGAATACTTTAATATACAGTATGGAAATCTAATTCAGTGTGTACTCTTGCAGCCCACGTGCTCTGAGAGGTTGGGCCACCCTGCCCTGTATGATCCCAATCCTCTTCCACCACCTGAGAGGCAGGTGATAGAATACGGTGCGCAGGGAGCCTGCCCAGCCAGCCTCCTGATCTGAATGCAACAGACATACCCTTCTGTTGGCAAGTTATACCTCGTTCCAGTTTTCCCCTCATCTCCTCCAACTGCTGCTGAGCGGTCTCCTTCTCCTCCTGCAGCCTTGCTTTGTCCTCTTGCTGCTGCTCTTTCTCCTGTTCCAGCTCTTCCTTATCCCGTTGTAGCTCCTCCTTCTCCTGCTGCAGCTTCTCCTTCTCCTGCTGCAGCTTCTCCTTCTCCAGCTGCGTGAGCATCAGGCTCTGGTTGGCTTGCCTCAGCTGCTCCTGCGTCCGGTTCTCGGCAGCCAGGCAGCTCCGGAGGGTCCCGTTGGTGGAGTGGAGCTCCTCCTGGGCCTCTTCCAGCTGGGCCTGGGTCTGGGCCAGGCTGCCCTCCTGGGAGCCCATTCTCCGTTCCAGGGCACTGCCATCTTCCTTCGCCTGCTGCAGCTGCCGTGAGACCTGCCAGTCTGCAGAGCAGAAGCAGGGGCAACATGAGAGGAGGGGGAGGAGGAAGAGGAGGAGGAAGAGGAGGGAGCTTCAGGTGCCAGGCAGGCAGCGTGGCAGAGGGGAGCCAGGCTCCACTGCAGGAGCCCAAAGGCAGGCTGCTCAGAGAGATACAAAGGGGGGGGGTATACATCAGGGGAGTTTTGAGTTATGGTGTTGGAGGAGACTCTGGAGAGTCCCATGGACTGCAAGAAGATCAAACCGATCCATTCTGAAGGAAATCAGCCCTGAGTGCTCACTGGAAGGACAGATCCTGAAGCTGAGGCTCCAAGACTTTGGCCACCTCATGAGAAGAGAAGACTCCCTGGAAAAGACCCTGATGTTGGGAAAGATGGAGGGCACAAGGAGAAGGGGATGAGATGGTGGGGCCGTGGTCTCGAGGCTACCAACATGAGGAGGGCAGTGGAAGACAGGAGGGCCTGGCGTGCTCTGGTCCAGGGGGTCACAAAGAGGCGGACACAACTAAACGACTCAACAACAACAACAACAACAACACATCCGAGGAGACAGTGAGGTACTCTCCTGATGTGAAGCTCCAGCTCCCCTTGAACCTGACCACTGACCATGCAGGTTGGGACTGGTGGGAACTGGAGTTTAACACTACCTGGAGGGCACCAGGCAGACCCTCTCTGAGCCCAAGCTCCAGGGTAAGCTCTGCATCAAATGCCTGCAACACTTATTATATTTTATTTATTAAATTTATATGCTGCCCTTTATCCAAAGATCTCAGGGTGGTTCACAGACATTTCCCCCCTCCCCATTTATCAGGTCAATGGGCTTGGGCAGGGGGCACCCGCTACTCACATCGGACCCCCAGTCCTATGGCGGTGGAAAGAAGGAAGAGGCAGACGGCCAACAATGCCAGGATGGCGTACCAGGTCCGATGGTCTGACTCTGCAAGAGAAACTCAGTGGGGTCAGTTTGGGGTTCCTGTGGGATGGGGTCAACCCTCAAAGGAAGCCTGATCCTGGAGGGAGGGCTGTGTGGAGACAGGGAGCTGAAGGCAGCCCCAATTCCCTGTCAGGCCCAAGCTTCTCTGCTGCAATCGTGGCCGATCTCATTTGTGGGGAAGGAGCAGGCTCCTTTGGGGTCCTCTCTCCTCTTGTTTGGCGGGGGGCCCTCTCCTGCAGAGCCCAAACACCCCAAGCCACTGCCCCAAGTCAGACTGGTGGAATGGCTGCGGAAACCCCAAGATTCCCCCCAGATTTATATTCTGCATAGTTGAAAAGGGTCCAGCGATAATTTGAGTAAAAAGTTCATGAAATTAAAGCCTCTTTGGGAGCCCTTCTTAAGTCTGAAAATCTGGAGGTACAAAATCTCAGGATGAAAAACATTCTAAACACAGAAGTCTCCTTTCTGGAAGGCCCTGAACAGTAAAGACTCCCCTTAAACAGCCTAGGAATTTCCCCAGCCCTAGAACTGCCTGGTTTGTTGGTGATCATTATGCTCATTAAGGGCTGTAAGTTTTACTCACTGAGTGCCAACCAGCTTTCCAAAAGGAAAAACCAGGACACACCAAAAGTTGTTGAACTTTTTTTTAGGAAGACCCCAAACCTGTTGAGTTCTGCTTTTAACTATGAATCATTATGGCAACTCTCATTTGAAAAGACCACTGTAAACAGTTAAAACCATTGGCAAGGATGCAATGACACTTATAATGTGAAATGAACTTTGGAAACTATGAATATGCAACAGATAGATAACAGAAAAAGATGCAAAAAAAGAAAACATTTTCTTTGGAAATGGAAGCCATGGAGGGAGGGGAGGAAGTGCGAAGGTTCAAAAGAACCTTTTCATTTTATGTTTTGAAATGGTTAATGTTATAATGTATAAATTTATGTAAGACCAATATATATATAAAAAGGACGTGGCTGACACTCACCTTTCGTGCCCTCGGTGGGGGTGGGAGTCCTCTTCTCCTGGCAGGGGGGGGCCTGGACGTTCTCATAGGTCAGCTCTCCCTCACTGGGGTCTGGAAGAGGAGCCAAGGGGTGAGTCACGGAGGGGGGGGAACCTGGAGGGGGACCCTGGTGAGGGGATTGGGGCCAGTCGGCTCTGTGTACCTTTCTCCTGGCTCTTCTCCGGAGGGGTCCTCACGAAGCGCAGGTCAGCGTAGGTCACACCCTGTGACATCCTGGGGGGGGGGGTCCTGTCTCACCTGGACTAGTGGCTACGGGAGAGGCTGGGCTGGGGGGGAGCTCCTGGGCTCTCTGCAGAAAAAAGAGGAAAGTGGTGGCAAATTAAAGAAAGTGAAATGTGAGAGACTTCCTGCAGTGTATGAAAGTAAAAGTCCTACCTTCCCCCTCCCCTGCAATCTCCTCAAGGGACCCAGGCCAGCTGCGTGGCCCCCTCGGCGCACCGCAGCGCATCAGAGCATGGCTTCCTCTTTCCCCTTTGCTCCTTCTCGTAATCGGGCAAGTCAGCGTCACAGGCCGGCCGAAGGGGCTTCCCCTGCAGGGCATGTTGTCCCGTCAGCAGAACCTGGACACACACACACACACCCCGCTGCCCCCCTGCGGATCCAGGCCCTCCCCCTCCCGGCCCAGTGAATTAGTCTGAGGCCCAGAGATGAATCATAGAATCATAGACTTGTAGGCTTGGGAGGGAGCCCAAGGATCATCTAGTCTGACCCCCAGCAATGCAGGCACCACAGCCACCCAGCTTCTGTTTAAAAACCTCCTTTTCTGCCATTGGAACCCATTGCTTCGGGTCCCCCCCCCCTCCCGGGGCAGCAGGAAACAAGCTTGTTCCCTCTTCCATGTGACAGCCCTTGAGATATTTGAGGATGGCTCTCCTCTCTCCTCTCAGTCTCCTCTTTTCCAGGCTAAGCATCCCCAGCTCCCTCAACCATTCCTCATCAGGCTTGGCTTCCAGACCCGTGATCCTCTTGGTTGCCTCCTCTGCACACCTTCCAGCTTGTCCTTATTCCCCTTAAACTGGGATGCCCAAGACTGCAGGCGGGGTCTCACCAAGGCAGGAGACAGCGGTACTGTTACTTCGATCAGGACACAAGACTTCTGTGGATGTGGCCGAGTGTAGCATTAGCCTTTCCCCCTCTTCTGCTGCTGCTTCATCCTACTGTTGAGGTGCTAGGGAAGGGGTGGGGGACGTATCCTGCTCCTTCTGGGGTAGTTTGGCCACCTTTGGTCCCCACCCTGCACTCTGCTCTCGCCTGTGGCTCCTAGAAGCTGGCAGCAGGTGGCAGTGGCCACACCCCACGAACGGCTTCAAGCAGCCAGCTAAACAAGGCGAGGGAGGCTTGTTAGAATTCCTGCTCCGTGATTGCAGTCATGGGATTGTTGTCTTTCACATGACTGTGTATGTTTTGACTCCACTGAGTGGGAAGTGACGGAGACAGGATGTTTGTGTTACTGTGTTCCTTGAAGTGGGACTATTGTCCTTTGTTCTTTCTCTTTGCAGTCTGATGCTAGAGAGAGAGGGAGCCATGTTGCAGTGCTCCGTGTGGGTTTATATGCAAATAAAGTAGATTAGCCAAAATGCTGAGTTGCTGAGGTCTGTCACACGAAATGCACAAACTCCGTGGATCCCTAAGTGTGCCGGTGTCAGTTGGCATCGGTCGCTGTGATGTTCGGGCAGAAGAAAGCTTTTGAAGCTCCCGAACAAAAGACCAAGAGGGAGAGAACATGCCAGTTGGGCATGTGTCTCTGCCAGGGTCTTACTCGAGTGTAGGCCAAACTCCTAACAGAGCCGATGGGTCTCCAACCCATGAGGAGTTAGGGACTTACTGGATTCTTGTCTCATTACACATGCTAAAGCTATATTGGGTCATTTGCATACTATCCCTTGCTTTTTCCTGTAGGACTAATTGCAGTCGTTAACAGTCGTCCACAGGTTGACCATACCCACTGAGTCAATCACCCATCTCCCACTACCCTTCTGAGAAAAACCCCACCCCACCCTCCCACTATATATAAGGGTCTGGTGACTTCTGTTTCAATGTGTCTCAAGAAGTGTGCATGCACACGAAAGCTTAGACCCAGAAAAAACTTAGTTGGTCTCTAAGGTGCTACTGGACAATTTTTTAATTTATTTTGACTGCGTGAGACCAACATGGATGCCACCTGAATCTCCCGGCATGTGAAGACAGGGTCTGGAAATTGAGCGGCCAAGACCCAGAGGGGGTCCAAAGGTCAAGAAGGCGATTTCTACCTGTGCTGAAGAGGGCAGTGAGGGGCAGGTGGGGCTGGTCCATCTGGGAGAAGGAAGACTCTGATCCTAAACCTCGGCTGCCTTGCAGGACACCTTCGGGAGAAGAAAGGCTAACCCTACACAAATCTGGAGTGGAGTCCCTAAGATGGTTGGCTGGCGCCTGGTACGCCTCTTTCTGGCAACGCCTGCAGCCCAGCTGCTGCCCAGCATCCTGCTCTGCCTTCCTCTGGACCACGTCAGTGAGGTGAGAGAGAAGTCTGGTTGTCTGGGCAGCCCAGGACCCCCAGACCCACCAGCCAGGCTTGCGCCCCAGAGGGGTCACTTTGCTGCTGCTGCTGCTGCTACTGCTAATGCAGAGGTTTGCCTTCGCCCCCAGCGGCACACTCCACTGTCTCTCAAGGCAGAATCACACTGGTGACTCATGCCAAGCTTGTGGCCTGATAAACCCCTCCATCCTCATGTGGTTTCTAGAGAATGTAGAGATCAGGTGGGATTGCTATGAGGAATTATGAAAAATATGGAGCAAGCCATTTGTGTCAGCACTGAAAGCATTGCGTTGACTGGCTTTGAGCCATTTTGATCTGATTTCTGACCAACCCACGCCTCTGCATCTCTGTCCTGTTTCTCTGCCTGACAGGCACCTATCAGCATCCTAAATACACAGGCCAGTTGTTCATCAGGCATCCTGGGTCATCAAGACAGAAGGCAGCCTGCATGTAGTTTAATCTTTAGGTAGATCTTAAGGGCCAGAAAGAGAGTTCACAAGGAGATGGTAAATACTGTTTACTCCTGTTTATGATCTGCGGGGTTTTCCTAAAAGCATTCCTCCTTGATTCCTCTTTTATTTACTCTGAACTACAGATGCATACACAAGTAGGAAATAGGTTATTTGTAGTTAAAAGAATTTCTTCTGATTTAACTTTGTCCCACGTGGGGTTTTTGAAATGCTCAGAGGAAATCTGATTGGTTCTTACGAACACTGTGTAAAAAGTTCTTTTGTGAAAAAAACGACCTGGGCCGAGGGGTGGACGGGATTATTATTGGCACCTCCTCCCAGAGTCTTGCTGGTCAAGCCTCTGTGTGTATTTTATTAATCAGAGTCCAGTCTTCCTTTGCTTTGGGAACGCTACAGGCATGGCACCAGTGGAAGTAGAGATGAGCCTTTGAAATAGTAGCCTTAAATCAGTCATGTTCATTAATTTCAGTGGGTCTACTCTAAGTTGAATACCACTCTATTATAGTTCAATGTTGCATAAAGCATCAAGCATGTCCTGCCCTGGACTCCAGCAAATGGATGTCACTGGGGAGCCCCAAATTCCGATTGTGTGTGTGTGTGTGTGAGAGAGAGAGAGAGGGGGGGGGTGGGGGGGTTGTGTCTATTGATTTGTTATAGTATTTGTCCAAGGAGAGGGACCAGCCATGAGCTCACACTCAGTTCCAATCTTATGTTTATTATTACTATTATTAGTATTGGTATTATTAACAAGAGTATAATCTTCATAATTATAAATAAAATTTGTTATACGGTTGCCTGAAAGTAACAGTTTCCTGAGTGGTCTTACAAAGCAGCAGCAACAAACCATAATACAATATCAGAAACACAAAATGCAATAATTTGAAGAATGAAAGGAAAGAAAAAGAACAAGACTTTCCTGCGAGTAGAGAGAGAATAAAGCCATTTGCAGCTCACCATAAACCACCCTTTCCTTTCGTTCCAGATCCAATACAGTGGTACCTCGGGTTAAGAACTGAATTCGTTCCAGAGGTCCCTTCTCAACCTGAAACTGTTCTTAACCTGAAGCACCACTTTAGCTAATGGGGCCTCCCGCTGCTGCCGTGCGATTTCTGTTCTCATCCTGAAGCAAAGTTAGCGGAGTCTGTAACCTGAAGCGTCTGTAACCTGAGGTCCCACTGCAAATGGCTTTGGCAGTGGCCCTCTAGAGGCTGTGTCACCTTGGAAATGTTCCCCTGACCCTCCGGCCTTGGGGAGGGAGAGGAGAGGAGACCCCTCTCTGAAGGGAACCATTCGGAGCCTGACACTGGAAGGCACAGCTTCCCAAACTGGTCTTGTTGGTGACACACTTTTTAGACATGCATCATTTTGCAACACAGTAATTCATATTTACTAGCAAACCGGAAGGTGTGTATCCACAGCAGGACCAGAAGAGGAATGACCGCTGGGAGGAGCAAAGAGAGAAGGAACGCCCTGGTGCATCTGCAGCAGCACAACCGGGCACCTTCCTCTGCCCCAACTGCAACAAAACATGTCTCTCCCTTATCGGTGTCTACAGCCACAGCTGCTGCTGCTTCTTCTTCTTTGGCGATGCCAACACAGTTGGGAACTGTAGCTCTGTGAAGGGGGTCTCTCCACACCCCTAACAAACTATGGTTCGCAGGATTCGTGGATGGGGAAACCATGGCTGTTACAAGTAGCACAAGACGCACATTCAGTGTATGTAGTAGAAAAGTTAGGCCTGAGGGCAGGAAGGGGGTTCATTGCTGGGAAAGAGAAGGCTTTGCCTGTCGGGGGTCTTTGGACATATTTTGACCTTACTGAGCTCACACTGGCTGTGGTTACTGAGCCTTCTTCTCGCAGATGTATCTGATTCTTTTTGAACAGTCACACCATTGCAGGGCTCCGTTGCTCATTTGAGCGCACTTGCTGCTAGAACTGCTACAAGTCCCAATATTTTTAGCTCTAGAAAGACAAAGATGACAATCAAGGAAAAAAGCCTCAATCCCTCCTCACCATTTATCGTTATCTGAGTTTCTGGGCTTCAGCTCTCCCACCAACCCTGTCCATCATTCATGCTGACTGAGGATGATGGAAGTCCAGCCCAAAAAAGCTCACCTGAGGTCACTGTAACGTCAGCAGATGGGTGGGGAGGTGGGGGGGGGCAGCAGTCAAATTTGGCCTAATCCGGCCCCTCAGCCAGATCCACTCTCACACGCTCTGCCCAGTTTACATGCTAGATCAGGGCAAGGGGGGGGGGATCTAGCCCGGCTTCCTGGTCTCACAGTGGCCCATCGGACACCCCCAACGGGACGCTCCAAAGCAAGGCTCCCCTCATGTCCTTTCCAGCCCCTGGAGTTCAGAGACTGTGGAGGCAGAGCAGAGCCTTCAGGGTCACTTGGACTGATTTCGTATCTGAATTATTGCTTTGCTCCCAAATTCTTGTCCTGGAAAGGTTTTGTTCTGAATAGGCTGGGCACACTTTGGGGGGGAAAATAAGACTTTCCAGAAAACCTCAAAAATGGCTCAGTTTCTCCTGGGAAACCAATGGAAACAATTCCACAGAAAGCCCAGTTTTGCCCAGTGAGCAAATGTCAGCCTGGGTTTTCTGCAGAATTGTTTCCATTGGTAAAGTGAGTGTTTCTGTGGGGATGAGCCCTAAAAGAAGGGGAAAGGCTGCAGGCAGCAGATTCCGGGGGGGGGGGGGGGCTGACGGGAGGAACTCTGCTCTGTTCAGCCCAAGCAAATCTGACTTGATGGGTGGCAAAGGGACAGTCTCTCTTCCACTTACCGTTCAAACTCCGTACCATCAACCCATTTCCAAGGGTCCCAGATTTTCCAAGTTTTACTAAGTCCAATCCAGTAATGAGTTCTCTAGGAGAAAGAATAAAATATTAACAGGGAAAGACCTCCTTCCCAATGGATCTCTCCTTCCTCCCTTTTTACTCCGAGAGGTAACATCGGAAAACAGCAAAGTTCCACAATTTCCCCGGTCCAACTCCAGAATCCTCCACAACACCCCTTCCCAGCTCTGTGTCTGGGACTGGAGAGTTGGCTGATCTTATCTCCAGCCAAGGTCTACTGTTGCATCTCTGAGCCCCAATCTCTGAGCGGTGTGAGATCCCAAGGGTTTCAGGCGCTCACCTGGGCTTTGTGTCTCCTTTTGGAAATGAGGCTCAGAGGAGACTGTGGTGTCTTTATGACATATGATCTATTTGCAGTGCACATTTATGCAACCTGAGCCTGTGATGGAGGGGTTCACAGCATCAACACCCCCAAAGTGTCTTCTTTCTCACCACAGTTGCCTTGGATTCCATCCTGCTCGGCCTCTCTGACTTTCTCTGAAGTTAGAGGAGTCTAGCACTCCTGAACTCATGACAAAACATTCCCTGGTCAGTATACAAAGTCTCCCAAATATATACCTCCCCTTCCCCCAGAAGTTCAAAAGTATGACATCTACATCCTCCTGGGCTTCTTGTGGCTTGAGAACACACAAAATTCAGTGAGGAAGGCCCACTGGAGGTAATGTATATGGAGCAAAAATGCTCACAGCTTCTTCAGGAGCAGATCCTGTGCACATTCTCCTTCACAATCTACATAGGGGGTTAGAGTGACCCACTGAATCCCCACCAGTTCTATGGTGTTTCTTTGGCAAGTGCACTGAGAAATCAAGGGGTTATCTCTTTCCCCTTGCTCCCTCTCCTGGTGGATATTTCTTCCTGATCTGTTAGACTCTGGACTTGACTCCCCAGCCCCAGCAGCCCCCTTCCTTAAAGTCTGAGGCATTTGCACCCCAAAGGTATTACCTTATCAATGAATGTGGCACCCCATAGCTGTTTTTCACTCCAGGGCTTTAAAACAAGAAGCTGAGATGATTCACTCTTGCAGGCTTCCTGGCTTTCCTCCCAAGTCTTCATTTCCTGTGAAATCCACAGGCATTTCGACCTGAAGAGATTCCATCCACGGGGACAACAGCCTAAAGAAGACAAGAGAAGGTCGAAGGAAGGCGTTGGGCTGAAAGCCACGTGGTCTCAGGCCAGCTTAGGGTGGGACCCACTCCAGTGGGACACAGATCTGTCCCCATCCATGGGCTGAGAGTCTATGAGGGAGAGAGGGTGTATGTTCCCAATCCAGAGACAAGGACCTTCTGAAAAGCACCTGTGTTGGGCCCAGTTCAGACCGCGTGGCAGACCATGTCAGCCGCTGAGCAGAGACTGATAGGATGGACCTGAGTGCAGGCAGATGCACACAAGAAAAGTTGCCCAGTTGCCACATTCTTTCCACCTGTGTGGATGACGTGAATCATGTCCACACAGGATGGGCTATGGGGACAGGTAAAAGGTAAAAGACCCCTGGACGGTGAGGTCCAGTCAAAGGCCACTATGGTGTTGAATCAAATCATCTTGCTTCTCAGGCCGAGGGAGCCAACGTTTGTCCACAGACAGCTTTCTGGGTCATGTAGCCACCATGACTAAACCACTTCTGGTGCAACAGAACACCATGATGGAAACCAGAGCGCATGGAAACGCCATTTACCTTCCCACCACAGTGGTACCGATTTATCTACTTGCACTGGGGTGCATTTGTACTGCTAGGTTGGCAGGAGCTGGGACAAAACAATGGGAGCTCACCCCGTTGGGGGATTCGAACCCTAACCCTAATTATTATTATTATTATTATTATTATTATTATTATTATTATTAATACCCCGCTCATCTGGCTGGATTTCCCCAGCCACTCTGGGCAACTCCCAATCCAATATTAAAAACACAATACAGCATTCAGCATTCAGCATTCAACATTGCCAGCCTCCTGAGCAGAGTGCAACAGGCATACCAATGTTTTGGCAAGATTTGGTGTCCTCTATACTCTTCATGGTCTGGTCCAGCTGCTGCTGCAGCTTCTCCTTCTCCTGCAGCGTGAGCATCAGGCTCTGGTTGGCTTGCCTCAGCTGCTCCTGCGTCCGGTTCCCGGCAGCCCGGCAGCTCCGGAGGGTCCCGTTGGTGGAGTGGAGCTCCTCCTGGGCCTCTTCCAGCTGGGCCTGGGTCTGGGCCAGGCTGCCCTCCTGGGAGCCCATTCTCCGTTCCAGGGCACTGCCATCTTCCTTCGCCTGCTGCAGCTGCCGTGAGACCTGCCAGTCTGCAGAGCACAAGCAGGGGCAACATGAGAGGAAGAGGAGGAGGAGGGGGAGGGATGTTCAGGCAGTGTGGCAGAGGGGAGCCAGCCTCTGTTGGATGGGGGGGGGCACACAGGCAGCCTTAGCCCATCGGAGCTGCTGCTCAGAGATATGGAAACCCAGGCTATGCATGTCTTACGTATTATACAAATGCTTCCCACATCGGGGGAGACAATGAGGTGCGCTCCCAATGTTGTGGGGCTCCAGCTCCCCTTGACCCTGATCACTGGTCATGCTGGCCAGGGCTTATGGGAACTGGAGTCAATAATAATATTTTTTTAGTTACACCCTGCCCATCTGGCTAGGTTTTCCCAGCCACTCTGGGTAGCTCCCAACAAAATACAGTGGTACCTCAGGTTACGTATGCTTCAGTTTACGGACTCTGCTAAGCCAGAAATAGTACCTCGGGTTAAGAACTTTGCTTCAGGATGAGAACAGAAATCATGCTCTGGCGGCGTGGCGGTAGCAGGAGGCCCCATTAGCTAAAGTGGTGCTTCAGGTTAAGAACAGTTTCAGGTTAAGAACAGACATCCAGAATGAATTAAGTACTTAACCCGAGGTACCACTGTATTAGAAGCCCAGTAAAACATCAAACATTAAACACTTCCCTAAAGAGAGCTGCCTTCAGATGTCTTGCCAAAGTCAGATAGTTGTTTATTTCCTTGACATCTGATGGGAGGGCGTTCCACAGGGCAGGTGCCACCACCGAGAAGGCCCTCTGCCTGGAGGGTGCCAGGCTGTCTGTCTCTGAGCCCAGGCTCCAGGGAAAGCTCTGCATCAAATGCCTGCAACACCCAAGGGTGCTCTCCCCCCTCCCCCATTTATCAGCTCAATGGGCTTGGGCAGGGGGCACCCGCTACTCACATCGGACCCCCAGTCCTATGGTGGCGGTGAGAAGGAAGAGGCAGGTGGCCAACAATGCCAGGATGGCGTACCAAGACCGACGGTCTGACTCTGGAAGAGAAACTCAGTGGGGTCAGTTTGGGGTTCCTGTGGGATGGGGTCAACCCTCAAAGGAAGCCTGATCCTGGAGGGAGGGCTGTGTGGAGACAGGGAGCTGAAGGCAGCCCCAATTCCCTGTCAGGCCCAAGCTTCTCTGCTGCAATCGTGGCCAATCTCATTTGTGGGGAAGGAACAGACTGGCCCCTCCTCTGCAGAGACAAGTAATGGGCCAAAATGCCCCCAAATCCTCCTCCTCCTCATGGCAGGTGGAGGATCCAGGTGGGTTAAGACCTGGCTGGCACTCACCTTTTGTTCCCTCTGTGGCAGTGGGATTCCTTTCCCCCTGGCAGGGGGGTCCCTGGACATTCTCATAGGTCAGCTCTCCCTCTCCGGGGTCTGGAAGAGGAGCCACTTGGCTCCATGTACCTTTCTCCTGGCTCCTCTCCGGAGGGGTCTTCACGAACCGCAGGTCAGCGTAGGTCACATCCTGTGCCATCCTGGGGTGGGGGGAGGCCCTGCTGTGCCTGAACTGAGGGCAAAGGGAGAGGCCTGGCTGGCTGGGAGCTCCTGGGCTGTCTGAAGAAAAGATGAAATTGATGGCAAGCGAAAGAAACTGAAATCTGATAGGGTCCATCAACTAACCACGAGCACCAGACTTCCTACAGCGCATGGTGTCTCGTCTATTTGGCATGCAAAGTCAAGCCCGTCAAGGGACCCAAGGCATGCACAGCCGAGCAGCAGAGTGTTGCAGAAAACTTGAGGCTTCCTCTTTCTCAGCTGCTTCCTCCCCCAACTTGGTTGCATTTGTTGGTGGTGCTTTTGTACAGAGCGATATTTCAAGCCCTGGGCATCTGTCAGGGGTGCTTTGGGTGCAATTCCTGCATTGTAGGGGCTGGACTACATGATTCTTGGGGTCCCTTCCAATTCTGGAATTCTATGTTTCCTATGATAGTAGCTATATGGTATTATTATTAATTCAACTTATTAGGGTGTGATTAACTTGGCTGGGAAACAGGGAAATGTAAAGATCTCTTTTGTTACACTTGATGGGTGTTTGGTAGAGGGCAAGGAGAATCATGGGGCAGGGTCCAGGATGCTCAGATTACGGCCACCAGACCTGCCCTTACATGATGTAACCATGATGTAGTTTTGGGGGCTGTAACATGGGAATTAGCAGCTAATAAAAGTTTGGGTTCTCTTTTGTTGGGGGCTTCCATCTTGTTCCACCTGGTGGCAGGTGGGAGTCCTGGCGCGACCGCCTTCAATCAAGACCAAGCCTCCTGGCTGCTCTTTTGCTCTGGTATTCCTGGCTGATGTCCTTGTTTTTTGTCCAAGGGAGCCCTCAGATTTCTCCATTAACAAAAGGAACTTAAAAAATTGAAGGCAACATGTGGCATGAGTTTTTTAAATAACCGAAATGGTTATACCTGCAGTCCATCCCCCATCAAAGGCTTGACCACTTATGGAATGGATGCTGCCCCCCCCCCCAGACATATAGTCCCCTGCAAGCACTAGGGAAGGGAAATGTTGTTGACCTCCCCCTCGAGTGTTTGTTTTCCTTCCCTTTTTCACTTTCTCTCATTCCTGCCCCCCCCCCTTCTTCCATCCTGGAACCCAAGGCGATGCAGATGTGGCTCCCAGGCAGGTGCTGCCAGAAACAAATCTGAAAATAAGAAGAGCCTGCAGCTGGATCAGGCCAACGCCCCATCCTGGCCAGCATCCTGCCCCCCCCCCCGTGGCCAACCAGATGCCTCTTACGGGAAACCCGCAAGCAGGATTTGAGCACAAGAGAATATCCCCTTCCTATGGCTTCCAGCAACTGGGATTTGGAAGCGCTGCTGCCCCCAGCTGTGACCATTGTGGCCAGGATCCATGGACAGAGCCCTCTCCCCCTCCAGGGATTCATCTCATCCTCTTCTAAAGCCGCCCAATTTGGTAGCCATCTCTGCCTCCTGGGGGTTCCACACTTTAACTGCGCTGCGTGAAGACGGTCTTTCTCTTGTCTGTCCTGAACCTTCCCACATTCACCTTCATTGGAGGTCCATCAAGTCTAGCGCCAGCGCTTCGTTTCAGAAAGGTGGTTGCCTCTTTTGCCTTCAGACACACACCACCCTATGACCAAAACATCCCCTAACTCCACCTGCAGGGGAAGATTGTGAGATGCCAACGGGTGGAGTGATCCTGAGTGCAAAAACTGCATGGCGGATAAGCTAAAGTTACCAGATTTTTTCCAATGAATCTGGGGACACTTTAACTAACTAACTAACTAACTAACTAACTAACTAACTAACTAACTACACATTCGGGATGTTGATGCTGCAGCGATGGCGGTGGCAGAGGGGCAGCCTCCTCCTTGACCTCAACCGCCACGTTTCCCCTTCCTCTGAGGCTTCTATCTCCTTTCTCCACGAGCCTGGCCAGCCCCTGAGTTGTTGATTCTTCGGTGGTGGTGGTGGGGAAGCGGTGTGCGGTGGGTCAGGCATGGAAGGGGAGAAGGAGGGCTGAGAGTGGCAGCAGAGGGGAGGCTCAGGCAGCGCAATGCCTCCCTTTCCATCGGAGCAGCCCCAATCCCATTCCTACTTGCGTGCAAGCAGGAGGGGTGGGGATCTCTCAGCTGGGAAGGGAGGCTTCCCGTTGCCTAACTGAGAGACCCCTGCCGCCTCCTGCTTGCATGCTGTTATGTACTGAGTTGAATAGGATCCAAACTGTAGCAGTCTGATTGGTCCTAGAACAATAGGATCCAAAAGGCAGCAGTCTGATTGGTCCTAGAACAATAGGATTCAGAATGCAGCAGTCTGATTGGTCCTAGAACAATGCAGCAGTATGATTGGTTGGCAGGAACCACCCAATCCTGCTCCAGATAGAAGTGAATCCACAACCTGATTGGCTTACAGTAGAATTCCAGAATTAGCCAATCATGTGCAGCCCATTGTGTAAATAATGTATATAAAGCAGATACTGTGAGGGGACATTTATTCATTCCTCCTCACCACTATGAGCTGAATAAAGAGCATGAAATCACTTTGCGACTCTGAGTATATTTCACTGGCGACGAGGATGGGATCCCGCTGAGCTGACTGCCACACACAGCACCGCAGCACCGCCAACTGCCGCACCGCTGCCTCGCACCGTGTATCCAGGCTTCAGCTCCGGGGCACAAGGAACTCAGAATGGCAGCCAACAGCAGCTTCTCGCCATTCAACCCAGCATCTGGAGACTGGGAAGCGTACGCCTCCCGTTTCACCTTCCTCCTAGAAGCCAAAGGGGTCACCGACGAAGAAGACGCCAAGAAGAGGGCGATATTCTTAAGCGTCTGCGGAGAGGAGACGTTTGAAATCGCCCGGGCTCTCCTTGCGCCTGAAGACGTCGCTACTGTTCCATACAAAACAATAATGGAACAGCTGAAGGGGCACTTTTCGCCGCAGCCCTCAGTGGTGGCTCGTCGAAATGCCTTCTACGCAAAGCGGCAAGCCCCTGGGGAAACCATAACTGGGTTTGTGACCTCTCTCCGCCAAGCCGCCCGGTTCTGCAACTTCTCAGAGCTGGAGAACATGCTTCGTGACCGCCTCGTCGGTGGCCTGAAGGATGAGAAGCTGCAACGACGCCTCTACGCTAAGAAGGACCTAACGTTCCAGGTCGCTCTGGAGGAGGCCCTGGCAACAGAAGCTGCCGAGAGGTCGACCCAAGAGGCACGGCCGAGCCTGCCATCCCAACCGAGGGTCCACCATGAAGACCTCACCGACGACTCAGGATCCGACAGGGAGGAGGTGCACCGAGTACAGCAGCGCACTCAAGCAGCGCACAGACCACAGCTGCCTCGACGAGAAGGAGGGAACTGCGCAAGCTGCGGGGAGAGTCACGAGAGGAGGACCTGCCGTTTCCGCAACGCAGAGTGCAGGCAGTGCAGAAAATCGGGACACATCGCCCGGGTGTGTCGGGCTCGGCCCACCCGACACCAGGCATCAGATGACCAATCCAAGAGCCCCAGGTCCCGGGGCCCAACGCACCAAGGCAACTCGACGGAGCTCACGGACTTCCAGGTATACCAGTTGCCCCACCCCAACGTAGAGAAAATTTATGTAGAGGTACAGATAGAGGGGGCCCCATGCCGCATGGAGCTTGACACGGGTTCAACTCTATCCATAATCTCGGCAAGGACCTTAAGGAAACTGTGTCCCACTGGGGGTCCCAAACTCAGGCCGGCCCCATTCACCCTCCGGGACTTCCAGAAACGTAAGGTCCCCACAATGGGGGTGGGGACCTTCAGGGTGCAATACCGAGGGCGGACGCGGCAACTGGACTTGCTTGTGGTCAAGGGCCCCTACATTAGCTTACTGGGATTGGCATGGTTTGGACCACTGGGGCTAGCTGTCACCGGGGTGAACCACACTAGCTTACAAGTGGACGTGGACGCCATATGCAAGGAATTTCCAGGGGTTTTCGATGGGAAATTGGGACAGTATACGGGCCCCCCCATTGCGCTACAGCTTGACCCCGCAGTACGACCGGTCAGGCTCAAGGCCCGCCGGGTCCCGTTCGCCTTGAAACCCCGTATAGACGAGGAATTGGACCGACTCGTAGAGCAAGGAGTGCTGGAGCCGGTGCCTAATGCTCCCTGGGAAACCCCAATCGTCACACCCGTCAAGCCTAATGGTTCGGTCCGCATCTGCGCAGACTACAAATGTACCATAAACAAGGCCCTCACGGCCCACGCATACCCAGTGCCAGTGGTCAGCCATGTCCTTGCCACCCTGGCTGGGTCGAAAATTTTTGGCAAGCTGGACTTGGCCCAAGCATATCAACAGCTGCCAGTAGATGAGGCCACAGCAGAGGCACAGACGATTGTGACGCACAGAGGAGCGTTCAGGGTAAAGCGGCTGCAATTCGGTGTCAGCGTGGCACCAGGCATATTCCAGAATATAATGGACTCTCTCCTTAAAGGGATTCCTGGCGTCACCCCCTTCTTCGATGATGTGTTGATTGCCGGCCCCACACCAGAGGAGTTTGAGGACCGCCTCCGCACCGTTCTGCACCGTTTCCAGACGGCGGGTCTCAAGGTGAAGCGGGAAAAATGTCTACTAGGAGTGCCTCAGGTGGACTTTCTGGGATTTATGGTGGACGCAGAAGGGGTCCACCCGACTGGGGACAAGGTACGGGCCATTTGTGATGCCCCAGCGCCCAAGAGCAAGACTGAACTTCAGGCCTTCTTGGGACTATTGAACTTTTACCATTCCTTCCTTCCCCACAAGGCGGCGGTAGCGGAGCCCCTACACAGACTCCTGGACAAGCGGGCCCCTTGGGTGTGGGGCCAGCGCCAGGAGGCCGCATTCCAGGCAGTCAAGGACTTGCTTGTCTCAAACTCGGTCTTGGCACACTTCGACGAGAGGCTGCCGGTGGTGCTAGCATGCGACGCCTCACCCTATGGCATTGGAGCTGTCCTGGGGCACCAACTCCCGGATGGAAGAGAGGTACCGGTGGCGTACTTTTCCCAGACACTCAACACAACCGAGCGGAACTACTCGCAAATCGACAAGGAGGGTCTGGCAATCGTAAAGGGAGTAAAAAAATTCCATGATTTCTTGTACGGGCGGCCCTTCACCGTGGTGACTGACCACAAGCCGTTGCTTGGCTTGTTTGCCCCCGAAAAGCAGACCCCCCAAGTGCTGTCTCCTCGCGTCCTCAGGTGGTCAATTTTCCTTGCCAGCTACCAGTATGCACTGATTCACCGACCTGGGAAGGCGATGGGCCATGCGGACGCCCTCAGCAGGCTACCACTACCGGAAACAGGCCCTGACCCAGCACCTGCACAAGAGGTTATGAGCCTGGAGCTGCTTCCCGACCGCCCCATTCAGGCACAAGAAGTTGCACACCATTCCAAGAAAGATAGGGTCATCTCCCGGGTCCTGGACTGGGTGTGGAGGGGATGGCCCAGCAGCAGCCCCGGGCCAGAATTCGCCGGCTACACAACCCGCAAACATGAACTGTCGGCCCACAAGGGGTGCCTGTTATGGGGAAGCAGAGTCGTTGTTCCCCAGCCCCTCTGCAAAAGGGTCCTCACAGCCCTACACGAGACACATCCAGGGGTAGTAAGAATGAAGGCCCTTGCCAGGAGTTATGTGTGGTGGCCGGGGATCGATGGAGAGATAGAGGCCTGGGTCAAACACTGCCAGGCCTGCCAAGAATCCCGCCCAGATCCCCCAAGGGCCCCAGTCCAGTCCTGGGAGTCCGCCCGAGCACCATGGTCACGCCTGCATGTGGATTTCGCTGGCCCCTTTCAGGGGAAAACATTCTTCATAGTGGTGGACTCCTACACCAAATGGCTGGAAGTCGCACTGGTACCGTCCACTTCCACGTCCGCAGCCATCCGGGTACTACGCAGGCTGTTTGCAACCCACGGGCTCCCTGACACTCTCGTCTCAGACAACGGGACTGCATTTACGTCAGGAGAATTCCAAACCTTCACAGCGCAGAACGCCATCCGCCACATCCGTTCGGCGCCGTTCCACCCTGCCACCAATGGCCAAGCAGAACGCATGGTGCGGACCACCAAGGACACCCTTCGCCGCATGACGCAAGGGGACTGGGAGTACCGCCTTGCCACATTCCTTCTAGCACAGCACAGCACCCCCAGCTCAACGACTGGCCGGAGCCCCGCTGAACTACTAATGGGTCGGCGCCTTGCAATCAGATTGGACCGCCTTCACCCCGATAGAGCTCAGGATGAGGTAGTGGTGGGGGAAGGCAGGAACCCCCGGACCTTCGAGGCCCAGGACCCAGTGTACGCAAAGAATTTTGGGGCAGGCCCAGCATGGGTACCCGCCACAATCACCAGGGTCACTGGCCCCGTGTCGTACGAGGTGCTAACGGATGGGGGGCAATGCTGGCGCCGCCACTGCGACCAGATACGGCGACGATTCCCGGGAGAAAACCAGGAGGAGGACAGGTCAGAGGAGTCCCAAGGGAACAGCGGGGCAGTGAGGCCCATAGAGCAGGAGGGGCCAGCAGGAGAGGCAGAATCAGTAAATACAGAGAGGACCCGTGAGGCCGAAAGGACACCGGAACCAGAACCACGACTGAGCGAGCCGGTTGCACCAGACCAAACAGCCGCATCACAGCCAGCATCCTTGGAACACGAGCCAGAACCCGGAGCCCGGACCAGGGAACACCCCAGGCCACAACGCACACGTAGGCCGCCAGCATACCTTGAGGACTATGAATGCGACCTCCCGGGCAGGACTGGAACTTAGAGGGGAGGGGTGTTATGTACTGAGTTGAATAGGATCCAAACTGTAGCAGTCTGATTGGTCCTAGAACAATAGGATCCAAAAGGCAGCAGTCTGATTGGTCCTAGAACAATAGGATTCAGAATGCAGCAGTCTGATTGGTCCTAGAACAATGCAGCAGTATGATTGGTTGGCAGGAACCACCCAATCCTGCTCCAGATAGAAGTGAATCCACAACCTGATTGGCTTACAGTAGAATTCCAGAATTAGCCAATCATGTGCAGCCCATTGTGTAAATAATGTATATAAAGCAGATACTGTGAGGGGACATTTATTCATTCCTCCTCACCACTATGAGCTGAATAAAGAGCATGAAATCACTTTGCGACTCTGAGTATATTTCACATGCAAGCTCTGATAGGCAACGTGCAGCCTCCCTTCCCAGCTGAGAGATCCCTGCCCCACTCCTGCTTGCATGCAAGTAGGAGTTGTGAGGCTGCTCCGATAGGCAGCCTGAAGCCTCCCTTCGCAGCTGAGTTGCTGGGGTCAGGGAAGGTGGAGGCAGCCCGGAAGCTGCGTCTTTGAGCCCCTGCACCACCATCATATGGGGACTTCCGAGCAGCTCCTGAAGCCAGACAGAGCCAACTGCTGCAGGCTGCTGAGACGGCTGCTGATGCGTTTCCTGGGGACATTAGATGAAATCAGGGGACATTCCCTGGATGGAATTTGTCCGGGGACTTATTTGCAAATCCAGGGACTGTCCCCGAGAAATGGGGGCATCTGGTAACCCTAGGATAAGCGCTGATCCTCCCCTGCCTGTCCCCAACTTTGCCTCTTTGGAAACAGGAAGTTTGCTGGAGGGCTCCTTTTTCACATGCCCTGAGGGTTCTTCCTCCGGAAAGGAGGTCTGCTTTCTGCTCTGCAGCCTTTGCTAGCTGCACTTTCACTGAGTGTGCCAGCTGCGATATTGTAAGTCGGGACCCCCTCCCATTTGGGGAGGGAGCAGAGGTCTAATTGTTACATTGCTGCATTGTGCTGTGGATGAACACCTGATCTGTGGGTGCCTCTGGGACCCAATTCATCTGTGGGGCATTGCAGTGCAAGGAGCGTGTCACTATTTAGCTGGAATCGCTCTGGTTCGACAAGAGTAATGGCTGGAATGAAGGCGTGTGCTGGCACCGGATATGGTTCTGGGGACTGAGGAGGCCTGTGTCTCTGATGCACTCCACAGGCATGCGCCACTTAACACACAATTTCTGCTTTGGGATGGGGTTCAGCTGAAACCAACCCCCCACATGTGGCGACCATGACAGGGTCCCTGCTAAAGAACCCCCACACTGACTCCAGGCCCAAGAACAGGAGCAACAACATCCCAAAGGGGTTTCGCCAGTCCTGGTGTTCTGAACCGCAGACCCAAAGGAGGACTCATGGGAGTGGCTGGGTGCAGGGATACCAAAAAAGGATGTGGAAACATTGGAGTGATCAGGTCTAGTGCTTTGTTCAAGACAGGTGCAGACCTGCAGCAAATCAGCCGGGCCTCCCAGGCTTTACAGACGCAGGACAGACACAGAAGCCAGGAGGCGGCTTGTCCAAGTCAATGTGCAGGTATTCATTAGACATAAAGCAGCAGACATCGCTTTGGCCAGGACTTCCCCTCGCTTCACCTGACCAGATGAGGGCATAGGTGCCAAATACCCCAATCCTACAGGTAGCTCCTCTTTCTGGACTCAGAGCCCAGCACCCCAAGCTGAGAGATAAGGCAAAGCCAGCTAATAATAATAACAATATTTATTATTTATACCCCCATCCATCTGGCTGGATTTCCCCAGCCACTCTGGGCGGCTCCCCACAGAATATTAAAAACAAAGAATATCAAAGCAAATAAATATCAATACAGATGAGCTAATTGCTGCAACCACTACCAGTTAATTGTGGGCTATCTTGACCACCAAGATGGTGTTTGCAGAGCTTCTGGAACAGTCTGCCTTTGGTTCAACCCACCCTGGAGCCTTGTCGGAGCAGGTGCCAGGTCAGCTGCAGGGAGCAAGCAGCTGCAAAGGCCCTCTCCCTTCCTGCCACCCTGAGAACCTAAGGCTGAAGCTGGATCAGGCCAGGGGCCCTCTAGTCCAGCCTCCTGTCCTGTCCTCCCAGTGGCCAGCCAGATGCCCCCAAGGGAAGCCCCCAGGCAGCGCCCCAGAGCAAGAGCCCCTCCCCTCTGCTTTCCAGCCACTGCCCTTCAGACGCGCGGCTGCCTCTGGCCCGCCAGGCCGAGCCCGGCCATTGTGGCTGCAGCCCAAGCCGGCCGCCTCCTCCAGGGATGCCCCGGTCCAGGTGGGCGGCCATCGCTGCCTCCCGAGAGGGCGAGTTCCGCAGTCTAAGGCTGCGCTGCGCGGAGAAGGACCCTCTCCGAGCTTCCTTGGGAGGGGGCGCAGGCAGGGCTGCCTCCGGGGGCGGCCTCGGGGTCCAGGTAGGTTGGCACGGGAGGAGAAGGGCTTGTTCACTCCGGGTTGGGGTCCAGCCAGGACGGGCGCGTTGCGCAGCTGGGAGAGGAGGGAGGCTTCCGGGACCCTGGAGGGGGGTCCCCTGGCTGCACCCCGAAGGGGTTCCCCCGGCAAAGGGTCCCGTCGCGCTTGCTTGCTGGCAGAGGCGCGGCGGGTGCAGCCCCCGGACAGACCGGGCGGGGTCGTCGTTGCTGCTGCTGCCATCGCCGCCTCCGCGCGCGCCCTGGTCCTGCGCAGCCTCGCCCGGCCCGGCCATGCGGAGCCCCGAGCCTCGTCGCCGCGGGCGGGGGCAGCTGCCGGCGGGCAGGCGGGCGGGCGGGCGGGCGCGGCCGGGCATCCGCAGAGCCGCCGCTGGCCAGCCGGACCCCGAGCGCAGCGGCAGGTAAGGCGCGCCGGAGCCGGGAGAGGCGGGCGGGCACGCTGGCGCTCCCTTCCCCGCCGGGCGCGCGCCTTGCGCTTGGCCGGGCAGCTCAGCTGCAGCCCCGCCGGGGATTGAGGATGAGCGGGCGGGCGGGCGGAGCCCGGGAGTCGCGGTCCTGCCCCGGCGCCACGCTCGCGGCAGAAGAGAGGGCCTCTGAGCGTGTGCAGAGCGGCGCCCGCCAGCTGCTGCGCGCTCTGGAAAAACAAAGGGCTGCCGGTAGCGGCCTCGGGCCTTCAGTCCCTTCGGGGGCCAAGAAGCGGCGCAAGGAGGCCTGGCCGGGGGCCGGGTGGGCAGAAAAGGTGGCCCCCACGTTGCCGCTCGCCAAGCCTAGCCCAGATAGAGTGGCAGGGGAAAATCTCCTCCGCAATTGTAGGCGCCGCTCTCCATGAACTGCGCTTCCCCCATGCCGCTAGGCAGGGCTTATTCCTCTGCCTGGTCCCGCCAGCTCAGAACTCGTCCTTCTGCATGCCAGACAGGTGCCCTTCCCTCCAGACGGAGGGGCATAGCAGGCTGGCCTTGTGCTGCGTCAGAGCGCTGGGCCATGCAGCTGAGCATTGTTGACACTGGCTGGCAGAGGCTCTCTCCCAGGTTTCAGGCAGGGCACCTTCCCAGCCCACCTGGAGATGCCAGCAGAGACCCACTGAGCTGGGGCCCCAGGCGGGAAATGGCCATAGGGCCAGTCAGAGGCTCGGCTGGTCCAGCTGCCTCAGTATTGTCACCCCGGTGGGAGGCAAGTGAGCAGGACCTGCTGCTGGGAAACTGGGAATTGTGAGGTGGGGGGAGTCCAGGGACCACCTTCAGGGATGCTGAAGAGGGAGGCAGGCAGGCTGCCAGAGGAGGGAGCTGTCTGGGGTCAAGGGGAACCTGAGGCCCAAGGAGGGGGTCTTGCAGGGGTCTCATCATTGCCTGCATGGGGGAGCCTGATGGTGGCAGCAAAGGGGAGTCTGGTGCAACTCCCCCCCCCCCCAGGAGAGCTCCCTGGTTTCCTGCTGACCCTGGGCCCATCTGGCTCCTTCCTGGTGCCCGCCCTGGTCCTGCGAGCCCCTTCCTTCCGTCTTCCCTGCAGGTGCCCAGCCCACGGAGCCGCCCTGAATGATGCCCAGGGGCCGTGCCTGGACCCAGCAGGAGATCGCCTGCCTCCTGGCATTCATCGGAGGCTGCCGGCAGGTGACGCTGCTGATGGCCTCCACCTCGCGCCCCAACGAGGCCCTCTGGCGAGACATCTCCCGCCGGCTGGCCTTGGCCGGCTACAGCCGCAACGTGGCCCAGTGCCGCTCCAAGTGGAAGGCCCTTAAGCAGGCCTTCTACTCCGAGTGGGAGACCCGGAGGCAGCAGGGTGGGGGGCGACCCGCCCCACAGGCACCCCCCCACTACAAGACCATGAAGAGGATCTGGGAAGCCGCGGGACGACCTGTCTTCGGAGAGAGGCGCCTGCCAGGTAAGGGAGCCTCCTCTCCCCACTGCCCCCCTTCCCTAGCCAGCTTTGGGGTGGGCTTCAGGGGAGCCCTGGTCCTCCCTGCACCACCCAGGATTTGGGGGACGTGAACAGGTACTTTGGCAAAAAGAGGCAGGTGGTGGGAGAGGAGAGGTAAGAGAGCAGCAGCAGAGGCCTCCCTACTCTTGCCCCCCCCCCGGGTATTTTTCAGTCAGGAACAGGAAGGAACAAACCCTCTTAGTTTGAGCAGGTGCTGTTACCTGTACAGGTTCAAACATTTTACCCACAAGAATGAGGGAGAGTCTCATTTTAAAGAGAGAGAGAGAGAGAGAGAGAGAGAGACCAGAAATGCCCTGGATTTGGTGGCCCCAGCCTCAAGCCTTGAAAATTTCTCTACTTACTGGCCCCATCTTAAGGTAATTGGGAATGCCAGTGCCTGGGTCCTGGGGAATGGCTTGGCAACACAGGGGTGCACATGGGGTGTGTGGGGCGTACCCAGGCCTAATGCTTTTTTTAAAAAATGGAGATCGAGAGAAACTGGCAGAGAGAGAGACACGAGCAGAAGAAAAAGGCTGGAATGGATCTGGACCTGCGACCTGCCTCTTTCTCTGGAAGCTGTGGTGGGATGATTGACTCCAACGCCTGCAACAAGGCAGATCTATTCTAACCTTTTTCTTCTGCTTGCATCTATCTCTGTCTTGTGGTTCTTCCTCCATCCAAGCACCACTTGCCACCCCCAGATCAGTGGGGGTGAGGGGCTGCTTTTGCGGGAGGAGGAGGGGCTATCCCGCCCTCAGCTCCCCAGATCTGCCCTGCTTCTGCTCAGCTTGGCATGGGGCTTTTTCTCCTGCTTGGCCTTGTAGACCACTCTTGTTGAAGTTCTTTTGCCTCTTTACCTCTTCCTTGCCCTTTTTTGTTTGCTTGTCATTCCTCCCCTCCTTCATTGAAATATGCATTTTTTAAAAATCCCAGAGTGCCCATCCTAATCAAATGTGCTAGAATCATAGAGTTGGAAGAGACCACAAGGGCCATCGAGTCCAACCCCCTGCGAAGCAGGAAACACCATCAGAGCACTCCTGACATATGGTTGTCAAGCCTCTGCTTAAAGACCTCCAAAGAAGGAGACTCCACCACACTCCTTGGCAGCAAATTCCACTGTCGAACAGCTCTTACTGTCAGGAAGTTCTTCCTAATGTTTAGGTGGAATCTTCTTTCTTGTAGTTTGGATCCATTGCTCCGTGTCCGCTTCTCTGGAGCAGCAGAAAACAACCTTTCTCCCTCCTCTATGTGACATCCTTTTATATATTTGAACATGGCTATCATATCACCCCTTAACCTCCTCTTCTCCAGGCTAAACATGCCCAGCTCCCTTAGCCGTTCCTCATAAGGCATCGTTTCCAGGCCTTTGACCATTTTGGTTGCCCTCCTCTGGACACGTTCCAGTTTGTCAGTGTCCTTCTTGAACTGTGGTGCCCAGAACTGGACACAGTACTCCAGGTGAGGTCTGACCAGAGCAGAATACAGTGGCACTATTACTTCCCTTGATCTAGATGCTATACTCCTATTGATGAGGCCCAGAATTGCATTGGCTTTTTTAGCTGCCGCGTCACACTGTTGGCTCATGTCCAGTTTGTGGTCAACCAAGACTCCTAGATCCTTTTCACATGTACTGCTCTCAAGCCAGGTGTCACCCGTCTTGTATTTGTGCTGCTCGCATCTGCTTGTCAACTGCTGTCCTGCTTGGTTACCTGGTTACCTGTAGTCCATTGTGTTGGACTTCAGCTCCCATCAGCTCTGGGCAGCACAGCTCTGCTGCCGCCAGCATCCTATGGCCATGCAGGCTGTGCCTGATGGGAGTTGTAGTCCAAACCAATGGGAGGACATAGGAGGACACCAGGTTGCCAATGGCTGTCCCATGAGATTTGCCTTACAAGTCCATTTTCCTTCCAGATCTAGGGAAGCTGCCTCCCCACGAGGACGGGGGCGATCCAGAGGCCAAGCCGTCTCTGTCCTTGCCACAAGAGATGGCAGGCAGCAAAACCCAGGATCTGTGCGGTGGGAGACGGTTGACTTGCTCAGCTTCTGCGTGTCAGGCTGCTGGTACGTGTGTAGCTGAAAGCAGGGAGGGGAGGACCCACCAAGGCTTCTCCCAAGGCAGCAGAATCTGCTCCTCTGTTGGAGAGGCAGTGACGGCCACCAATCTGAATGGCTGTAAAAGACGATGAGACAAACTCGAGGAGGAGGAGAGGGAGATTAGTGGCTACTAAGCCGTGTTGGCTCTGCTCTGCCTCCATGGTCAGAGGCTGCAATGCTTCTGAATACAGTGGTCCCTTGGTTCTCAAACTGAATCTGTCCCGGAAGTCCATTCCAAAACCAAAGCGTTCCAAAACCAAGGCTCGCTTTCCCATAGAAAGTCATGCAAAATGGGTCAATCCGTTCCAAACTTTTAAAAGCAACCCCTAAAACAGCAATTTAACATGAATTTTACTATCTCACGAGACCATTGATCCATAAAATGAAAGCAATAAACTGCAGTCACAAAATCAGTCAATCAATCAATTGGTAGCTGAACTGGGTTCCACACAGCCATAAAAACAAAAAAAAGAGCCACAAAAACAAAAATGCAAAATAAATAGCAAAAACAGACAGACCTCAGCAGAACACTCAAAATGGAAGTGTGGCATTCAAATCAGAAGCATAACACTCAAAATGGAGCATGTTCAACTTCCAAAAAAAGTTTGCAAACTGGAACACTTACTTCTGGGTTTGCAGTGTTTGGGTTCCAAGTTGTTTGAGAACCAAGGGACCACTGTACCATTTCCTGGAAACCACAGGGAGGTTCGCTCTTTTGCTCGGGTCCTGATTTTGGGTTTCCCAGTGGGGCAGCTGGTTGCTGGACTAGATGGGCCCCTGGCCTGACCCAGCAGACTCTTCTTTGGCTCTTAAGGAGAGAAGGGTTGCCTGCAGGAGTTGAATCACGAGCCCTTTGCCGAATCTTGCAGATTCCCCCTTGGCCTGCGAGGGCTCCTTGAGGCCCTTGCCAGGGAGCCCGGACCAGCCAGCCTGCACTGCAGAGAAGGACTCGCCTGAGACTGCAAGAGAGGAACAGGCGGCAGCGGACAATGGGCAGCCCTCTGGGCCAGACAGTCAAGGTGAGGGTCACTTCTTTGGATTGAGTGCTCCAAAAACAGGTGGGGTTGAAAGCACCCCAACACCACTGAACAACACTTTTGTGTTCGTCTTCTGCAACTCCACATTCTCCCAATATCCCAAGATTGTGGCAAGGTGTGATTTGACATGTGGCATTTCAGGCCCATCTAGGGAAAAGTTTATGTTGTTGTTTTTACAGATTTTGGGGTCCTATTGGTGGGAATGAGAAAAATGAAGAAGCCATGTACACAAACTGCCTGGGGCCCAAGTGACCCCACAAACAACTGCTGCAGTTCCTTATTTACTTTTCATGTCTGCAGATGCTCAGCTCAGAACCTCTTCTTTCTGTTTCTTCCGAGAAGAGAATGCATTCATATAAAGCAATTTCCTCGCCTTCCCTGATGTGCATTTACAAATGGCTTAGGACCACCCCCCCCCCAGGCTTACAAATCTGCTTCTGAAATCTACAGAAAAGGTGTCCCTTCTCTCTGGAGAGGTCCCTCTTGGGTGGTGTCTCTGCCCTGGCCCCCTGACCCTCCTTGCTCCCGCCTCCTCTCTCCCCTCGCAGGGCCCGGCATCGTCAATCTCCTGCAGAGCATGCAGCAGATCCTGGTGCAGATCCTGCGCACGTCGCGGCAGCAGCAGCTCCTCCTGGAAAGCCTGGCCAGCGACACCGTCTCCCACCTGCACGTCATCTCGGACAACCTGGTGCAGGTGGGCGAGACTCTGCACGAGTTGCTGCTCCACAGCCACGCGCACTCGGCCGATCCGTACGGCATCCGCACCCCTCTCCACGGGGGCCCATCCCAGCCCTGTTCCCCAGGGGCCCCACCTGCCTCTCCCCTCCTCAAGGAAGAAGCTTGGCTGCTACCTGCCGCCGGCTTCCGACCTCACGGCTCGGCCCCACCCTGAGCCACCTCCCTCGCACAAGTTTTGGAGACTCCATCCGAGTTGGGCAGGGGCAGCACGAGGGACTCCATTTGCCCCACTGTGCTGAGGGGGGGGGGCATTTTCCAAGGTCAGTGTTTGTATCCTTACAGAAAAGCCTCCAGACTTTTGTAAAATTTTATTTTTTCAATAAAATTTGAAAATGAGGAAATGTATTATGCCCCTTTCCTGTGCAGAAACCTCAGAAATGGAGGGCTGAGAATATCCTGGCATGTTTGGGAGGGACATGTTATTCTACTCTTCTTGACATCCTAGCTTTCAACGTGCAGGGATTTATTTATTTACAGTGGAACCTTGGGTTGCGGACGTAATCCGTGAGGGAGGCACGTCCGCAACCCGCGGCATTCGTAACCTGCAGCACCGTGTCTGCGCATGCACGTGACGTGATTTAGCGCTTCTGCGCATGCACGAGTGGCAAAACCCGGAAGTAACCCTTTCCGGTACTTCCGGGTTTCCCATGGTCCGCAACCTGAAAACATGTAACCCAAAGCGTTTGTAACCCGAGGTACCACTGTATTGCTTTTACTTCACTTTTATAAGCCTTTGCCTAGAGTCTGAAGTGGCGTGACACAGGCTTATTCCACAGGAGAACCAGAACCATTTCTGAACCGAAGCTGATTGCTGCAAAATTATAAGCCTTGAAGGAGATAAAAGGCAGATAGCATCCCCCAAGGGGGAAGAAACCCTCCGTCCATTAGGACTCATGACTCTGGGTCTTTCTGGTGGCACTGAAGGGCCAAGGGCTGTGTGCGCTTGCCCCCCAGCGTGGGGAGGGAATATCTTGCCCCATTCATTTCCAGTTTGCAGCACCAACAAGCTGAGCTGACTGTTTCAGGCGGGGGGTGTGTGTGTGTGTCCCCTCCTCCCCTTCCACCCGAAAAACACCTCTTTACAGATCAGAAACCACAGCTGGGCTATAAAATACCGGGAAGAGTTGAGATGAGTTTCTAGTTGAAATTAATAATCCTAATGAGTAACATTAGGATTAGTTGTTGATTAGGATTAGGGTTAGGATTAGCATGTGTTGTTAATAATGCCTGTTTGTAGAATCTCAAAATTGTAGTTTGGGGAAGGACTCAACGGCCCATTTAGTCCGACCTCTGCAATGCAAGAATTGCTGCTAAAATGCAGGAATCGCAGCTAAAATGCGGGAATCGCAGCTATTCAGTGCCTCACAGTCCCTATCTCACATGCCTGGAGGTAAGCTGTCCTGAAATAGGTCAGGTGTGTGTGTGCCTGAGTGGCTCCTGGCAAAACAGCTGCCCCCTCTGCTCCCTGAAGTGCCACTATATGTGTGAGGAGAGGGCGTTTTGCCCAACTGATGCAGAGTTTCCTGCAGGCTTCGCAGTCCTCATCCCGGCTGCTGCAACAGGCACAAAGAAAGCACCCAGTGCTGGATCACATCCTCCAGGTACGGGGCGCTCCAGGTCCAAGTCCAGTGACAAAGCCCTCCCTCTGCCTGGGATGTTGGAGAGCTGCTGCTGGTCAGAGTGGGCCGTGTTGGGCCAGATGGGCCAAGGGTGCCTGGCAGCCTTGAAGGTGGAGCCTCGTTTCTTCCTGGGGCTCCCTTTTTTGCCAAGAGGCCCTTGGCACATCCAGGCTCTGCTGGGCCTGCAGAATATTGTTCGTTTCCTTTACATCCCACCTTTCCCCCCAAAATGCCAGCAGGACTTGCTTTCTCTAGCTGGAAGGAGCCTGTTGGGGAAGGAGCCTGAGGAGGACAGCGCTAGGCTCTTGCTGTGATTCGCACTCGGAGCAGGAGGAGGGCAAGGCCGCCCCCCCAATGATGCGTTCTCCAGCTCACCACCTGGTGACCTCCGGCCTGTCTCTGCAGGTGTGCCGGGCTTCCTGCATTCTCCGCGTGGCCAGCTCCTGCTCTGGCACACTGAGGCTGTGGACCACCATCAGATAGCGGAAGTTGCACACTCGCCACCTGGCGTTCTGCTTGGCAAAGCGGGCGCTGGACTTAGGCCGCAGCCCGGCCCGCTGAGCCAAGATGCCCACGTAGGCGTCTTCCACCGGGATGGGGGGGACGCTTTCTGCCGCCCGCAGGACCCTCGCGGCTGCGTCCAGGGACAGGATGTAGCCGATGCCACTGGCGTACGGTGGGTATTCTTCCGGGGGATAGGCTTCCCTTGGCACGTACCACTTGCTGGAGGGATGCCGGATGACTTTCCGCTTCTCCCGGGCAAAGACGGAGCCTGCGTAGAGGCTGCTCCGGAGGGTGTTTTGCCTGGCCAGGAACTCCGGCAGCCGCTCGGTGTTGACAAAACAGTCGTCGTCTGTCTTGAGGAGGTAGCTGGGCCGGCAGCGGCCGAGGGCCCACTGGACGCCATGCAGGACCTTCAAGGTGAGGTTGCGGTAGGTGTCCAGGTAATTCCCCACCAGGACATCCCCAAAGTCCTCCTGCTCTTGCTGGATCTGCCGGGAGGCCTCCTCACCTGCGCTCCGGCCTACCAGGAACACGACCTGCCAAAGAAGTTGAAAAATATCTTCATGTATGCGACAACGGCAGCGAGAGTCTTAATAGCACAAGGATGGAAGAACGAGGAAATCCCGACTAAAGAATCGTGGCAAGAGAAACTGATGGACTACGAGGAATTGGCCAAATTGACACATAAACTACGGGACAAGGATAACTGCAGGTTTTGAATAAACACTCACAAACCTTTCATTGATAATAACCAGTTAGACAAATTAAGGATTTATACAATTTTGTAACATGCAGAGAATAGAATTTATAGAGAAACCAGAGATTGGAACTGAGGGAAGTCAAGGGGGGCGGGGAGGGGGGGTTGTTTATGGGAGGGAGGGGGGAGGAGGAAAAATGGGGGAAATTAAGGGTAATATGTTTTAAGATAATATGTTTTGTTTAAATTCTTAATAAAAAATGTTTTTTAAAAAAAGGAACACGACCTGCCACGGGTAAGGCTGGGGCTTCTCTTGCGCAGCCCAGGTCCTCCGTATCACCTGCCGGGATTCTGCGTTTCCTGGGGCCGACGTCACGAGGATTAAGAGCACCTGTCCAGGCTCACAGTGCGGCTCCCGGCCAGCTTCTGAGAACAGAGGCCCAAAGTCCACCCCCTGGCGGGCTGCGTTTCCGGCTCCAGAGTGGGTCCTCTGCGGGGGCTCCTGCCAGGCAGCAAAAAAAGGGCTGGAGGCCCCCAGCAGCTTCTGCGCACCATCGGCCAGGAGCAGGAGGCACCAGAGCGGGATGGCGGAGAGCAGGAGACAGAGGCAGGCCAGCCCCCTTGAGCCCCAGGGGCGCCTGGGGGCCATGGGGAGCGGGGCATGGCAGTCCCGGCAGCCTCTGGTCACATCCTGCCGCTCGAGGCAAGGAGACGCAGCTGGGCAGGAGTGCTGGCCTTTGCTCTTGCCTGCTGGATGCAGGCCGGCCGGCCAAAGGGCAGCTGCGAGAGGGAGGAGATCTGCAGGGGCCAAGGCCAAGCGCCACCCAGTGTCTGACTTCGCCAGCCAAGGCCAAAGGGGGACTGGAGTGCCACAGGCAGGGCGAGAGGGGGCTCTCCAGAATGCCACCTGCAGGCCCTTCATTTCGGCTGGCCGGAGGGAGGGCAAATAGGAAGGATGCTTTGTGTGGCTGGGCGGCAGATCCGTGATGGTTATCGATGCTGCTGGCCTGGGCCTGTCCTGCTCCTCTTGCATTTCCTAAGCAAAAGAAAAAAAGCAAATCTCACGCATGTGCACCGGCAGGAGGGATATGTCTTTGCACAGCGCCTAGTCAAACTATGGAACTCCCTCCTGCAAATTGGATGGTTTGAAAAGAGGATGGGACACATTCCTGGAGGAGAAGAGGGAATGCCAGAATTCTTCTGGAAAGCCCAGGAGGGAAGGGGCTGTTCTTGTGCTGGAATCCTGCCTCCGGATTTTCCAAGGCTGCATCTGCTTGGCCCCTGTGAGAACAAGGTGCTGGACCCCATGGGCCCCCTTTACCTTGATCCAGAGGGCTCTTCTAACCAGGGCCAGACTGAGGTGGGATGAGGCCCTCAGCTCCTGAAGGTAATGGGGCCCTTTCTATGTGCAGCTGTCCTTTGTCAACAACAAATTGTCACTGGTTTTTGGGTTGAATATATGCTATATCGGGACGTGGGTGGCGCTGTGGGTTAATCCACAGAGCCTAGGGCTTGCCAATCAGAAGGTTGGCGGTTCGAATCCCCGCAATGATGGGGTGAGCTCCCGTTGCTGGGTCCCTGCTCCTGCCAACCTATCAGTTTGAAAGCACGTCAAAGTGCAAGTAGATCAATAGGTACTGCTCTGGCGGGAAGGTAAACTGTGTTCCCATGCGCTGCTCTGGTTCGCCAGAAGCGGCTTAGTCATGCTGGCCACATGACCCGGAAGCTGTACGCCGGCTCCCTCGGCCAGTAAAGCAAGATGAGCGCCGCAACCCCAGAGTCATCCATGACTGGACCCAATGATCAGGGGTCCCTTTACCTTTTTAGATCAAGACCACCCCCAGAAACATCATACATGCATCACAGAAATGGAAGTCTGAAACAGAAATTTTGAATGTTGTTTTTCTCCTGTCCTTGTTTATCTCCTGTCTGGCAGGTTACTTGATTGGATTTCCTGGGGAGCCTGGCCAGTCTTTTGTAATGATAAATACTTAGTTCCTGAGCCAGGTCACAGGCTCACACCCTATTCATATCTTAAATGTGCCCTTAAGACAGGATTTGTGAAGGAAAGAGACAATGGGGAGGCTTTTCCATTTTCCTTTGAGCAGGTAGAGAAAACATTTGCTCAGTTTGGGAATCAAAAATGGTTTCAGGTCGGTCTTCCTGTGCTGATCTATGTATGTGCTTGGTTGGCACACTTATGAACATTTAATATATACTTAAGACCCCAAAATTCCTATCCCAACGTCAATCCAGCCCTGCTTCTTCCATTGCACCAGGTTGCCCCAAGGAGGACCCCTTCCTGCCTGGGATACAGTTCCCTGAGCCTGGGCGGGGAGGGGTCTCCGGGCCTGGACTCCCGCCTGGGGGCTTCCCCTGCTTGGCCCCTCGGCCCCGATCCCGCAGCCACGCTCTTCTGCGGCTCCCTTCGCGCCTCCAGCTGCAGAGGCAGTCTAGCTCCAGGGGGCGGGGCTTGGAGGCCTTACGAGGGAGGGCAGGGGCGGGACCGCGCTTGCTCCTCCCTCGGCGCCCCTGGTTGCCCCGGCAACGAAAGGGCGGCGCCGCCCACTCGCTCCCGAAGGAAGAGAGAGGGCCCTGGCTGGGCTGCCGCTCCCGTCGAGGCCCGGATGGACGGGTCTTTGGCCAATAGCTGCCGCGAGGCTCTTGCGAGAGACCAATCGGGAAGAGGAGAGGGAGGGGCGCCTGTCGGGGATCCCGCCCAATCGGAAAGCGACAGGGACGCCACTGAGATAAGAAATGTAGAGGTGCAGCAGCGCCGGCTGCTTGTGAGGCAGACTCCCCTCTCAAATCAAAATAAAAAAATCCTTCCAGTAGCACCTTTAAGACCAACTAAGTTAGTTCTTGGTATGAGCTTTCGTGTGCAAGCACACTTCTTCAGATACACACTTCTTCAGATCCCCTCTCAAATGTTCACGTTGGGAGAGAGAAAATGAAAGCGGCTGGTCAGAAGATGCTCTGCAAGAAAGACCAAGAATAGAAGAAGGGCAGGTGAAGATGCTGGACTTTTTGGAGCTGGCCGACCAGACGGGAAGAATCCGCGCCCAGAAAGAGAGGGAGATACAAGAGGATTGGAAGAAATTTAAGGCATATCTAGCTAAATATTGTGATAAAAGATAAAGAGAAAATTCTCGGAAATAATAAATAGGCTATGGGGTAGAACAAGAGTATATTATAGTAAACATTAAGGACTAAAATATTAATAAAGAAGAGGTTAGTAAATGAAAGGAGTTAATATTATTAGAAATATGAATTTGGAGAACTGTTATATAGGTGATATAATGAGCTTCAGTTAGAGGGGCTTCGAGGAAGTCAGTTATCAATGTAATGAGAATTAGGTAATTGAAGAAACATTTTTTCTTTGTATTTATTATTGTGTAATGTGGTTTTCTTTGTTGAGTGTTTTGTTAGGGTATTTTGGGGGTAAATGTCGAAAATCAATTAAAAAAATGGGGGGGGGGGAGAGGAAGACGCCCCACGCTGAGGCTGCGCGCAGGAGGAGGCGTCGGCAGCAGCAGCAGCAGCTCTCTCTACCCTTTCCTATCTCTATGGGTGACGGCAGGAGGAGGACGTCCTTTCCGCCCCTCCTTTCCCCTTCTTAACCAATCAGCAAGCCGCCCGTGTCCGGCTGTTGGGCCGGCCAATCGGGACGGGCGAGGGGAGGCGCGCGCGTCTTTTGCGTCACGCCCGCGCGGTGCATCCCGGGAGGCGTAGTTCTCCTGGCCGGAGCGCTCCTCGGCTCTCCGCTCGGCGCGTTTCGGGCCCCGCGATGCTCCGGGCGCGGCTCCTCTTGGCGGCGCTGGCCGTGCAGGCGGCGGCGGGAGGCAAGTACTCGCGGGAGGCCAACGAGGAGGCCAAGGCGGCGGCGGCGGCGGCGCCCCCCGCGGAATTCCGCCTGGTCAAGCTGAGCCAGGTGTGGGCGAAGGCGCAGCGGGTGAGTCGGAAGGGGAGCCCGGGGTCATCCAGCCCAACCCCCGCCAGGCGGGCAGCTCAGCTGGGCCAGCTCCGCCGGGAAACCCCCCCCCCCGACGTCACGGGATCCCCCCTCGGAAGGGAGCCCCCCCCCAGGAAAACCCCCCCCCCGGAAATGCGGGGCTCCGACCTCGCCTGGGAAACCTCCAAGGAAGGGGAGGCCGGCACCTTCCCGCCGTCGAGGGGGCGCGTTGCTGGTGCCTTTCGGGTTCTTTGCCGTTTGTAAGCCGCTCTGGGGCTCATTGGAACGGAAAGCGGCGCAGGAATGCAAAAGAAATCCAATTTCGTCCTCAAAGTTACTCCTCACGTCGAGTCGGAGCCTCCATTCCCGTAACGACCCGTCCCACCCCCTCGGAGGGGCGGCTCCTGCTGGCCTCCCTCGGGCCACTTGGCGGCTCGGCTCGGGAAGACCCCCGGCGGGGAAAGAGTCGGCCCCCCGCCTGCTGGGTCCAGCAACGTCTCCTGGATCCAGGCGGCCGAGGCCGGACGGGGCTGGCGCCCCACTCGATGGCGGATCGCTGGGTTAATCTTTAGCCGGATCCCGCCTGGACGGCGCCCGGAGGGGTTAATCTTCAGCCGCCCCACCGGCTGGTGGTCTCTCCAAGGTGCCTGGCCGAGACTGACTTTTACCTGGGGGCGCGGAGGTGCATTATGTTGTAAATAAAAATATGCCTTTTTCCCTTATGGGGTATCCAAGAGCCCATATAGAGTCCTTACATAGGTTCCCTATTGGTAGGAGAAAATAACAGAGGCCAACCAGAGAATATTGAGAAGCAAAGCAGCTAGTAAGCTTGATCTTTATTAACCTGTTGCAACAGGGTGCTCCCCTCACACGCAGGAGAGGAAGAGGACCCAGAACAATGGCCTGCAAGGCCTTATAAAGACTTTTGAAATTCCCATTCTCTAGATCAGGACCACCCCCAGAAACATTATGCATACATCACAGAAGGGGTGTAACCTAAGACCACCCCTCAGATACATCCCCCTACATCACAGAAATTTAAATATTGTTTTTCTCCTGTTGTTGTTTATCTCCTGTCTAGCAGGTTACTTGATTGGATTTCCTGGGGAGCCTGGCCATTCTTTTGTAGTGGTAAAATACTTATTTTCTGGGCCAGGTCACAGGCTCACACCTTATTCAAACAGACATATCCTTGAGACAGGATTTGTGAGGAAAGAGACAATGGGGAGGATTTTCCAGGTTTAACCTTGCAGAGAAAGGATTTGGTCAGTTTAGGAATCAAAATGGTTCCAGGTTGGCTTTCCTGTGCTGATCTATGTATGTGCAGTTATGAACATTACTATATATCTAAGACCATAAAATTCCTATCACAATTACAAGGGGGGCGAAAATCCAGTCTGAACAGGCGAGCAATGAGTAGGGTCCCTCCGTCGTTGTTTTTTAAAAGCCTGCATCTTTCTCGTCCATTTAGGGCAGGTCCGGTTGGGGGGTGATTTTGGCCAGAGGGCTTGTCAGTGGGAGAGGGGGCAAGCAGGGAGGCAGCATCGAGGCAGTCTGGCCCCTTCCTCCCATCTCCCTGGTCCCCCTCCCCACTGCCACAGCCGACTACCTCCCCAGAAAGGACTCTTGTTCATGCTTTTTCCCACCCAAAGAATGGAGGAGACTCTTCATGGAGCAGATCTTCCCTCTAGGGAACCTGCACACCACTTGAATTTGATTCTCAGTGCAACTGATTCAGACCCTCCTCTCCCCCCACCTCCCCAAATGCCTTCTGTTTTTGCAGCTCCACCTCTCTGCTGTTAAATTGGCAGAGCTACACAGCGATCTAAAAATTCAGGAGAAGGATGAGCTGAGCTGGAAGAAACTGAAGGCCGAAGGTCTGGATGAAGATGGAGAGAAGGAAGCCAAGCTCAGGCGCAACCTAAATGGTAAAGAACTGCTCCGTTCTGTAGACCCAGCTTTGGGTCACTGAGGCTTTTTAAAAGAAACCCCAAATAAATAGGAAAACCACCCTTCCCATTAGAAGTCTGCATGCCTTAGCTGTCTAATGCGTTCAGACAGGCTGTGGTGCAGTGATAATTGAGAACACTGTTGGCTACAAACTCACTGATGCATCTGGTGTCAAGAGATCTAAGAGGCTGCGGGAGCAGCTTTCATTCATCTGGGTTCTTTGCATGGAAGCTCCCCTCTGAGTCACTGCAGAACTTCCTGCAAAGTGTTTTGCAATTTAACTGGCTCCGTGTTCTGCAAAAATTCCTGAGCATGAAAAGCTCTGCTGCAAACAGTGGCTCTTGTGGAGCTGGCTCCAAGCTGCTTCAAGTTCAGCTCTTGCCTGAGCTTCCTTTCTGCTAGGTTTTCCCAGGAGGAGGCAAATGTCCCGTTGTCTGTCTTGCTGGCTGCTTCTGGGCACAACAAACTGGCTTCCCAGGCTGCTAGGGGGGCCATTTGCCTGGGGAGACCTGTTTTGGTGTCTCCACCTACCGTTAGATGGAAGATACAAGAGCAGGATTTGGGGCAGTCCTGGGTGAGAAGCAGGGCAGTGTTCTGGGTGTAAATATCCTCCACTTTCAAGAAATTGCACTTTTTACTAGAACTGCCACTAGCATCCCCCTTGGTCCCTCAAGATGTTTTGACCTTTCCTAAGCAGGAAGACCTCTTCAGGATGCCCTAACCATTGATGCTTGGTGGAATATGGTCCTAAGACTGTCCTCGTGGTCCTGGGCAGGCATGCGTTGCTTTGCTGAGTCAGACCAAAGTCCCTTTAATCCAGGATTCTGTCTCCCATAATGGCACATTAGATGCCTGTGGGGGAAATGGACTGCCCCCTGGACAATGACCAGTGGTCCACTAAATTTGGCTTTGCCCACCTCTGGCAAAGTGAACAAACAGGCCTGGCAGATAAGGGTATCTCAGCATTTTTGGGTCTTGCTTCTGACATACAAAAAAATTGGTGATGGCCTTTAAAATCCAACTCCCACCAAGAGACCTGGTACCCCCAAGTTCATTATCAGTCAGAGAAGCATGAATGGAGGCAGGAGCAAGGAAGAAAGAAAGGCAGATCTTTATTTCTCTGTTGCAACAGAGTCCCTCCCCCCAGAACTTGCAAGGAGGTGAGGACCCAGAACAAAGGTGTGTAGCAACTTTCAAAGGCTTTATAAATTGCCCAGCCCCTTAGCCAAAGACCAGCCAAAAGCACCATGCGCCACAAAAATGGGTTGCACATGTAACTCAGGCCAAGCTCAGAGCTCAGGTTTCTGCAACACATTTGCATGTCTGTCACTCAGAGATTTGAACAATACCAGATCCTTGTTTTTCCTGGCTTGCCAGAGCATCTATTGAAATGCTGCATAGGTACAGAATCTATTGACATAAGATTGGGTCCCATTCCTAACAAGATGTTTATTTATTAACAGGGCTTCAGACTTTCAAATATAAAGACTGCTGGCTGTGGAGGAATGGTTTTAGCAAGAACTTCACTTCCTTCTGTCTGTTTGGAAGTGAGTTTCACAGTCCAGCTGGAGGCTAAAGATGGCCTTGCTTTTGCTCTCTGAACTGTCTAATAATACACTCAAATAAAGTGTCTATTTTCCCAGAAAACATTTCTTAAATTGTTGAAGGGTGAAGGATCAGGTTTGGGTTTTTTTAGGGGGAGGGTTTCTTGCTATATGTGTGTTCCTTAAAATTTGTGCAACCCTTCTGTTGCCCCTCCAGTGATTCTGGCCAAGTATGGAATGGATGGGAAGAAAGATGCGCAGCTGGGAGACACAAACTACGTCAAAGACAGCCTGGAGAACGATGTGCTCGATGATCCCCGGCTGGAGAAGCTCTGGAACAAGGTCTGTCTTTGAATGGGGGGTGGTCTTGTTGTGTCCACAATGTCAGCAGGTGCGTGGATCTAGCCCCTGATTTGCTAGTCTAATAGGAATGCCAGCACAGGGAGAAGCGATCAGCAGTTGGGGGGGGCATTGAACCCTAATGCTGTACCTGCAGATTTCCCCCCTGCAAATGCAGAGCTCCCCCCCCCCAGAAAGACTCACATCTGATTCCAGAGCTTGGCTGTAGTGATAGAGAGATGATAGATAGATAGATAGATAGATAGATAGATAGATAGATAGATAGATAGATATCAAGGGGAACCATCAGTTTTTGGAGCGTTCTGCCTTCCCCTAATTCTGCCATGTAGATGCCTCATAGCCTAAGTCTTGCAAGGGAAATACATCTCTGACGGATAGTGTCATTGGGAGACGCTGAATCCTTTAAGAAGGGGAGTGGGTCCATTAAAGGGGCACCCCCTATTTTCTGGTGACAGTTCCACTTCACACGTCTTCACTGATCAGTTATGTTCTTGCTGTTGGCTGTTCTGGGGAACTGAAGGCATCTGGCCTCGCCCCAGAATCAGGTGCCTCAAAACAGGATTTCCAGGGAGAGAAAATTTGTAGGACAAAGCAGCAGGACTCAAAGAAATTTTGTGTGCCCCACGTTGCAGTCCAACACCTTCCAAAACAGGATATTCCATAAAACGCTGCATCCCTGCCCAGTTGGCAAAGTGTGGGATTACCCTTGATACTGAAAAATCTAGGTGTGAGGCTGCTCAGTCCCCCAGCTGGTTGGCGGAATAAAGGAGGAGTCCAGCCACCAACCGGAGCAAAAAGCTGTAGATCAAGGTTTATTGCGCATCAGGTTCAAAGAGGAATTTTGAACCCCGAGGATGGGGAGACGAGGACTTTTAAAACTTCCCACCATATGCCAGAATACAGTTCGTACAGCATCATTGACATGTCACAAAAGGGGAGGGGTTAACCTTGGCAGACATGTCCAGACAAGTCCTTGGTACAAGATTAGCATAAGCAGACATGTCAGGGCAAGACTCAGGTATAAGATTAGCATAGGCAAACACCTCTTAAGTACCCACCACCCAAAAGTACAATAGAACTTCCTTTGCATGTCTGGACCCCATGGCAAGTTTGGTGATGGGATTAGGCTTTCCTTGGCCAACAATCAGCTCAGCAATTGTCACCTCTGGGAACTTCCTGGAGTCCTTTTTCAAGGGGGAAATAGCTTTGGAATGGAGGAAACTGGCAAAGGAGTTGGTTTTATATTATTTTTAAAGCTAGGTAACTTCCCTGAGCTGTCAAGTGGAAGGATACATTCAGGCATAATATTTGTAACATCTAACAATTTTAAAGATGTGCCCCCCCCCCATAATTTCCATAAGACCCTCCTGCTACTGTTCTTCCTTGGATCTCTCTTCAAGGCCAAAACGTCAGGCAAGTTCACTGATGAAGAGCTGGACAAGCTGTGGAGGGAGTTCAGGCACCACAAAGAGAAAGTCCAGGACTACAACATCTTGCTGGAGACCGTCAGTCGGACGGAAGGTATTTGCACCCCTCTTGCCACCCCCTTTTTTGTAAATAATTTTTATTCATTTTTCATTAATACCACTCCAATTGATAGAATATCATATCTTGCCACATCATAATACAAATAATAAAGCCAATTACACATTCCAAATTATATATTTTAATTAGACTTCCCGTGTTCTGGCTGGTCAAGAGAAATTTTTTTAGTTCTTGTTCCTGCTTTTTCTCTCTTGTTTATTCCCAATATCATAGTTCCGATCTTAATCCTTTATCTTATCAACCACTGGTGTGAGACTTTCACCTCCTGCCACTCCCTTGACCCCCTTAGGTATTCCCACCCCTCACTTTGGGACAGGGTGGATTTGATTTAAATCAAATTGATTTAAATCATGATTTAAATCGCTAGTCAGTAAGACTTGATTTAAATAATTTTTTTTACAGAAAGACTCATTCTTGCATATTTACAAACAGATGAAGGTTTCATTTTTGGAATAATAAATTTTCAGAGTAGTTTTTACAGTTACATCGAAAATTAATGATTTGAAATACATAGGCAGAGAATTATGAAATTATTGTGAGGTTTAATAAGTTAAGTGTTTATATTTGGACAACTTTTCTGCTGTGCTTTATTGGAAGGAGAAAAATAATCATTTCCTTAATAACAATTTAAACAATTTATTTAACTAAAACGATAACATTATAGCATATGTATGCATGTTTGTTAACTGATGTGGTTAAACAATTTTTTAAAAACACACACATACCTTAGACTGAGTTTTAGCACACATGAAAAACTTAAATCATTATTTCCTAATGAATAGCCTTTGGACTATAATGTAACTTAAAACAGAAAATTTTTAGAAATATTTTTCCTCCAAAAGCATTTTATTTTAAAAATCCTGTTTAAATACAAAAAAATAGATTTTTTTTAAAATTTATTTTTAAAACACCCATTCATTTTAATCCTCCCTGCTTTGGGAGCCTTCTCCCACCCGCGGCTTCCTCCGGCTGATGGTGTTTTCCGTTTGGCCCCTCCCAGACACCCACAAGAACATGATCTCCGGCCTGGAAGAGGAGGAGGTTCCCCGCAAGCACGACCTGCTCCACCAGAAGCACTCTGAGCTCAAGGAGAAGCTGCACAGCATCAGCCAGGGCTTTGAGCGGCTGCGCAGGGTCACCCACCAGGGCTATGGCGACTCCAGTGGTAGGTCTCTCCCCCCCCCCCCCCCGCTTGCACCTGCGGGTTATCTGGCCAGGGCGCAGGTGGGTCTTGGCCAGGGGTCAGCAAACTTTTTCAGCAGGGGGCCAGCCCACTGTCCCTCAGACCTTGTGGGGGGCGGACTATATTTTGGGGGGGGAAATGAACGAATTCCTATGCCCCACAAATAACCCAGAGATGCATTTTAAATAAAAGGACACATTCTACTCATGTAAAAACACGCCGATTCCCAGACTGTCCGTGGGCCGGATTGAGAAGGCGATAGGGCCAGATCCGGCCCCCAGGCCATAGTTTGCCTACCCCTGGTCTTGGCCAATCCCTCATCGTTGCCTTCACAAATTCCACAACTGTCCTCTCGCATTGGAGAAAGATCTGCTTTGGACCCCCCCCCCCTTGGCAGCCCTGTGTGATTCCAGGTGATCGTTGGGGGAAACCGCTTGGGCGCCTGTGGGGAGCGGCATTTGGGCTGGCAGGGAGGCAGCAGGGAGGGTGGTTGTCAAGGCAACAGGGTAGGGAATCCGATGTGCCCGGATGCTGTGGCCAGAAGTCTCAGGATGGGGGCTTACAGGGCTGTGGGGCTGCTGTCTTGCTTGGGGGCTGCATCTCTTTGGGGGCACCTGGTTGCCCACTGTAGGAGCCAGCATGCTGGACCATGTGGGCCCCCTTTGGCCTGATCCTGATGCAGCCAGCCACTCTCCTGAGGTTTTCCCTTTCTCACTCTTTGAACAATTGAAATAAGATGGCCAGAACTCCAGGAGCTTCTCAGCTGGAGTTTAATAGAGGGGAGATACTTTCTCTTTTCGTGCACAAGCATTTCCTGTGTGCAGAACAAATAGCAGTGAAGCCTTTTTGCAATCCAGCTGCCGCTGTTCGAGTTTCCACACAAAAATCTCCTTTGTCCCTCCAGAATTTGAGGAGCCCCGAGTGATTGACTTGTGGGATCTGGCGAAATCCACCAATTTCACAGAGAAAGAGCTGGAATCGCTTCGGGTATGTTGGCGTCAACCTCTCTGGTTTGGGGGCTTTTCTGGCCTAATTCTGATCATCCTCTTGGCCGAGACACAAATGCCTTCTTGCTTTAACATTCGGGGGAGCAGGGGCTCCGGTTGGGTGCCTTGCGCTGCGTTGATCGGGAACGATGGCTGGGATCTGGAAGAGCTGCGTTTGGAAGGGGCCCCAGACTGATTTGTAACAAATGCCTCCGTCTGAAAAATGCTTTGCGTTCCTTGCGGAAAAGACGGTCCTGGTGCTCTCTGTCCTTCCTTGGTTCTCTCTGGGTGGCTGAGGGTACAAAGGATCATGTGTGTGTGTTTGGGGGGAGTGCTGTGACTTGTGGGACATGAGAGGCAGTCAAGTACAACATTCCTTGTAATGCTAGAGAAGACATGTAGGGGAATGTTTGGTCCAGCCAATCGAAACTTCCTCTTCCTCCTGGCTGGAGCATCCTTCCTCTTGCATGTGATAGAAGGTGGGCGTGACCTCACCTGTCCAGGTAACAAAAGGACAAGTCACGCAGCACACCTCTCTCTCTCTTTTTTTAAAATGATATTTATTAAAAGTTTAGGAATTACAGAAAAAAGAGAAAAAGAAAACAACAAAAAATTTGACAAAGCGTACATTACAATACATAAAAAGAAAAGCATAAAAAACAATACAGCAAAAAAACACACACCAATAACATTAAAACACACATCCAATGTTCCATAGCTTTATCTTTCATTTACTTGTTTCATCGACCTCCTCACGCCTCCCTTTTTGTATTCTAATTTAATTAATTGTTTCAGCAAATTCTTTCCATCTTTCTCAATTTTTGTTATATAATTTATCTTAACGATCTAACCTTTTAATTAACTCAACAAATCCTTTCCATCTTTCACTATATTCTGTCATTCAATTTACCTTAATTTATTTAACCTTATCTTACCATAAAAACCTGTGTATCTGAAGAAGTGTGCTTGCACACGAAAGCTCATACCAAGAACTAACTTAGTTGGTCTTAAAGGTGCTACTGGAAGGATTTTTTTTATTTTTACCATAAAAAAAACACCTTAAAACTTAATACTTATTTGTACATAACTCCTTATATCATTTCTACTAAAACCAAATAGTTTCATTCCAACATTTTTCCTAATACTCGTTAATTTTACACTAATTCTCAAAATAATTTTTTAAAAAACTTTCTTCCAATCTTCATCCCCGTGAACCAGAGAATCAAATCAATCTGCGTTCACACTTTTAGCCCGAAATGCAGCAGCATACCTTGAACTTTGTTGCTCTGGAAAACACCTCTTCTTTCCACCAGCTGTCTGTTGAGCCTCTGGCTTCTTTCAGACGCTTGCCTTCTCCCTTGGAGCAGAGGAGGACAATCCACCAGCCTCTCATGCAGATGTCCGATGAATCGCAACCATCCGAAGGCTGCCATATGTCAGTATCTTCAGCTCACAGGCAGAGGTACCTGGCCTCCCCCGAGGCAATTGAGCGAGATACTGTGTTTACCGTCCGTCTGCGATCCCGGCAGGCTAGGTAAACAAACCCGGCGATTCTTCTCATTAGTCGTGAGAAGAACACACCCTCTGCTTCTCTGCTTCTCTCTCCCTCCCTGCATTCTCCCAGGGAGGAGAAATGAGACAGACAGGAGTCCTTTCTACATGTTTTATTCCTGTCACTCAACAGTACATAGAAATGCGTCTGCACCCTTCAGTCTCCATCAGAAGAGTCACAACTCCTCCCCTGTACTTCCAGTACAGGTCATATGACACACTGAGCTAACATCCGGTGCTCAGTACAGAGAATAGGCTCCACCTTTTCTCCAACAGTACATCTGCACTGTTTTGCATTCCAGCCATCTGGAGCTGGCTTTTGCCTTGGTGCTTTTTCCCAACAGTTTTTGCTTCAATCTATTTACAAAAACGGGAGGCGGACTTCCTGTTTAGAGCCTTCCCGCTTCAGTGCCAAATTAAAATGTTTCTTAATCCAATTTTCCGTTCTACTCACGGGTACTTGTTTAGAGTCCAATTGTCCACAGGAAAAAGTCAGCGCTCTGCGGCAACAGCTTCACTCCGTAAAAGTAGCAGTTGATTCAAAACACCACGCCACTCACCCCACGTCGCTTTGGATCCCCGAAAAAGGGTTTCCCTGCGAGTAGGGGAGGCGCTCCTGGTGTCAGCCGAATCCCACGTTCCCAGGCTTCCTCCACCTGGGATTTTTAAAGGGTCTCCGCCTTCGCCGCGGCGGCAAGACCCGATTTTCACGGAGCGGGTTCCTCTCAGTCAGAGGAACTCCGCCATTGCCGATGGCGTTAACCCGGAAGTCCACACCTCTCTCTTTTTGACTTCCTTCTTTGTTTGACCAGCTTCTAGCTAGGACTGCTCTGTTAGCTCTCAGCTAGCAGAAGCACTGGGATTATTCCCCCATATGGGGTAGATCCACATGTACATATTTGTAAGTAACTCTGCCTTCAGGGATCCAATTGTGAACTGATGTAAGTAAACGTCTTTTATTGACTTTTATTGACTAAGATCGTGGCTTCTATTCTTTTAAGAGGGATTCAAGGGATCTTACCAGGAACGTACAATTCAATCTGAGACAGACTGAATTGTATAATAGTGAGAGGCTCACACAAGCCTGCAACCAGATATCTGCTGTGCGTGTAAAAAGGGGAATGTAACTCGGCTAAGTAAAGGAACTTGCTAGCACAAGTTAAAGGTAAAGGGACCCCTGACCATTAGGTCCAGTCGTGGCCGACTCTGGGGTTGCGGCGCTCATCTCGCTTTACTGGCCGAGGGAGCCGGCATACAGCTTCCGGGTCACGTGGCCAGCATGACTAAGCCGCTTCTGGCGAACCAGAGCAGCGCACGGAGCGGTACCTATTTATCTACTTGCACTTTGACGTGCTTTCGAACTGCTAGGTTGGCAGGAGCTGCGACCGAGCAATGGGAGCTGACCCTGTCACGGGGATTTGAACCGCCGACCTTCTGATCGACAAGTCCTAGGCTCTGTGGTTTAACCCACAGCGCCACCTGCATCCCTAGCAAGTTAGGAAGGATATTAATAAACAATATATCTTCTCCTGCCACCCACAACATTTCCGCATGACATGGTTGCGCTCTCTGTCCTTCCTTGTTTCTCTGGGCGGTTGAGGGTGCAAAGGATCGAGGGGGGAGTCTGCTGTGACATGGGTGCTGAGGACCTCCTTGAGGGCACGGGACACCGCTGTGCCCCCCTGCGTATTTATCAAAAACCCCTTTGAGCTCTTTCAGCTACTGATAAAAGGAAGCGATATCTCCTGCTTTTCTAGGAAGAGCTCAAACACTTTGAAGCGAAGGTGGAGAAGCACCACCATTACCAGAAGCAGCTGGAGATTTCGCACCAGAAGATGAGGCACATCGAAGGGATGGGAGACGAGGAGCATCTCAGCCGCAACAAGGAGAAGACCGCCATGCTGGAGGAGAAGACCAAGGAACTGGGCTACAAGGTGCACAGGGGAGCCTCTGGGAGGGGAGAGGGGGTCCAGGACCCCCCCCCCATTCTTCACCCCCCCCCCGCACATTCATCTTGGGGTGCTCTGTGGTCTCAGGGAGAGGCGGGAAATCTGAGCCTGCCTTGTTTGAGGGGCGACAGCACTGGAGACGGAACGGGGTGTGAGTGGCTTCCTATGCGATCTTCTTGTCCACAAATGTGCAGGCGCTGCTGGTCCCAGGGCAGTGTCCTTCCAGCACCCCAAGATCCTAAGAACTGCTCCCCCCAATCCCCCCTCGACACCTCTCTGCTCTTCCTCAGACCCCCTTCCAGAATGGCTTTGGCCTCGCACTGCTTGCATGTGTCTGGGCAGGATTCCTTGGGGCAGCCATATTCAAAGTAGCAGGAGCAAGCAGCTGTTTGCCTCTTGGCTGAGCTGCACCCATCCTGGCAAAGCCTATTGGTGTCTCGCAACTTTCTGACTAGTTGCAGGACCTTAGCCAGACCTGGCAGAGTAAACGCAGAATCCACGGAAGCAATTGGCAACGTGGCTGCAGACAGGATGGACGAAGCAGGAACCAGGAACTTGTAGTTAGGTGTTTATTATATACGGTGGACTCTTTACAGGAATAGAACACGGATCTTTTGCTAACTCTCTCTGACACGACTCACAACTCCTACACTGACACTGAACCACAGAACTCCCAAACTCTCACATTCCAGTTAGTAGGCCAGAAATCATCATTCACCGTGAGGGAGCTTGACCAATCAGGGAGGTGTCTCCATTCCTTTGTATCACCAGGCAGACTTACTCCTTCACATTGCCTTGGCTGTCTGCCAAACCCTAACTGACTCTGTGTGCGAAGCTGCACATATTCAGATTCGCAACAACCCATTCTTTTACGCTGACATGCACCTGTCTCTTGTCTTCTCAGGTCAAGAAACATCTTCAGGACTTGTCCACCAGAATTTCCAGAGGCCTTCAGCACAATGAACTTTGAAACTTCCGTGTTCTCGTAGGATCTTTGTACAGTGATCAAAATCAGTATATATCCCGAGGTTTATATAATTACTTAAAATTCTGGTGCAAATTGTCTTTGGTACAGCCGCCGCCTTCCTAGTTTCTCTCCTAATCATTCATATCGGTGACTCTTTGAAGACTCTGGGCGTGCAGGCTTCCAAGCACTGCAGAACAGAAGGCTCTGAAGTGAGAGAGGGGTGTGGAAGGAAAGGGAAGGTTTGGAGAAGTCACTTAACTGCTGGGAAGCACGTTGGCAGGTGGGGAGGTTGCTAAAGATTTTCATGCACTGTGTTGATTTCTCCTCCTGAAGGAGCAAAATGTGGACATAGCCGTGAGCCTGATCCCCTGAGCCTAGAAGAACCGTGATCATGTGTGCCTTTGCTATGGCACCTGCAAGGACCAAGTTGTTGTGTGTGCAAAGTGTGCGGTGCAAAAGGACCCTGTAGAGACCGGCCAAATAGGCAGAATCCCCCTTCCTCCTTCCTCATCCTCCTCTTTCCTATAGCCAGCAGAGGAGGAGGAGAGGGTGCCTGTTGCTGCTGAGTCCACGTCCTGCTCTTCTCTCCAGGGTCCTCTGCCCCTCCTCACCAGCCGAGAGTGTAGGACAGACCTTTTCCTGCGAGAGTGAGCTGGCCGGCTCCTGGGGAAACTGAGGCTGCCTGTGGAGGGTTTCCTTTGAGAGCATGTGGGGAACTGGAGGGAGTTGCACTTCTAGGAATGACACTGAGTAGCTTGGGCACTTTCGTTTAATTCCGTGTTTCTGTTACATTTTGCGAAATAAATGGTCCGACTGAGGTCTTGGTCTTGTAATGATTTGATTGCAGGAGCTTCGCTGCGCCGGAGTGCTTGCCGTTTTCTCTGGGCTTTCCATCTCCCAGCGGCTGACAGGATGACACAGTTGGGGGAAACAGGATGGTGGCTTGGGGGGGGGGTCCTAACCAGCATCCCTGGGTGGCCCGTCCCAGCAGGAAGCTGTGCTTTGAGGAGACCCCTGTGATGAAAATATTGGATCAAGGCTAGCTCAGTCAGGTACCTTTTAGCCAGACACATACTGAGCAGGGATACAATATGGGATCCTAGTCCTGGTGTTCTAGCGATTTTTGCATTGATTAAATTGCTTTAGCATCTCTGTGGTTTTGATTACCGTATTTTTCCGGGTATAAGATGACCCCGATTTTGGGGGACTGAATTTAGAGAAAATGAGGCTCAAAATTGTTTAGCTTTTTTTAGGGGGAATTGCGCGCATGCTCCCTAGAGCACACACACCTCCCACAACGGCTTGGGGGGGAGTTGTGCGCCTGCTAACCAGCTGCCTGGCGGCGCACAGCTCCCCCCCCCCACTATCTGTGTATAGGATGACCCCAGTTTTTTGACATGATTTTTGAGTCAAAAAACCTCGTCTAATACATGGGAAAATACAGTAGTTGCTCACTGCTGAGAATACACAGAAGGGTATGAAATGGCCCCAGTCTTGCTGGTGCAACAGAAGCCCATTTCTCCCCCAGTGCAAGGACATTTCTCTCTGTCTCCATCACTTGAATAGCAAAGTGGGCGGGGGGGGGCAGACAAAGGCAGGGACGACAGCAGACCGGCTCCCCAGGGCCTTTTTTTTCTAGGCCAGCCGCCTTGCAATGAATGGGAGCTGCTCGACAGCACCCTCCTTTTGCTTCGTGCAAGGGTGTGTGTGTGTGCGTGTGTGCCCGTGAAAAAGAAGAGTCCGCCCTTCTTCACGCCTCTCTGGGTGGAGATGTTGTGGAAGACAGAAAAAGAAACGGGGCGAGAGGGCATCCTGGGGCACAGCCCTCTTGCCGGCTGCTCCACTGGGCTTCAGTTCTCTGTAGTGTTCTTCAATAATTCAAAACTTAGAGGGGGGAAACCACCTCAGCCTCCCCCTCTTTACCTCTCAAGGCCTGACTTCTGGCAGGCTTCTGGCTGTTCCTGTGCTGCAAAGCCAAGATTTGCATGGGCTGCCTTGAGCAATTGTGGCCAGCCTGGCTCTGAGCCACACGTGTTTTCTTCTCCGCTGTCCTCTTGGCTTGGCCATTATTTCCCCCCCCCCCCCAGTTTAATATATTAATTGTATTTATTTAGGCTATATTTTTAGCCTGATGTTCAGTCGTATTGATTTCCAAAGCAGAACACAACTGAATTACAATAATGCAAACGTAAGAATAAAACAGCAGAAGAACCAAGATACCAGTGGTACCTCGGGTTAAGAACTTAATTTGTTCTGGAGGTCCATTCTTAACCTGAAACTATTCTTAACCTGAAGCACCACTTTAACTAATGGAGCCTCCTGCTGCTGCCGCACAATTTCTGTTCTCATCCTGAAGCAAAGTTCTTAACCTGAGGTACTATTTCTGGGTTAGCAGAGTCTGTAACCTGAAGTGTCTGTAACCCGAGGTGCCACTGTAAGATCAAAAGCCAACATTAAGGAATGGATCTGTGGTTCATATTTCTGCCAGCAGGGAACAGCTTTAGTGACAAAGTTAGTTGAATTGCTTGGCCGTTTCTGAGTGGGAAGCAGGTTGCCCTGAAGATGCTGAGCTCTGCAGTCTCCCCGGTCCTGGCACAAGGGAGCCCCCACCCCACCCCCGCTGTATGACTGGGGCCCAGTGGCAGAGTTAGCTGCATGGGCGCCCAGAGCAGGAGCCATGCAGTGCACCTGGGGGGAAAGGTGATCCGCTGCATGGGGGCGGGGCAATCCGCGCACGGTGGCAGCAGGATCCTCCGCTCATAGCTGCAGAGAGGGCGGCATGATTATCTGATTGTGGTGGCGGTGCAATGGCACCGGCTCGCACCGCCACTCCCGGAGGCGACGGGGCAAGCCCCCCGTGGGGTGCCTTTTTGACACCCCCTCAGAGATGGCACCTGGGGCGGACCACCCCACCCCAACCCCCTTTGTCCGCCAGTCCTGGGGCCGCCCTTGATTCAAGGTAATAAGATGCACTTGAGTCCAGAATCCAAACCTGCCTGAAGATCCTTTCTGAAATCTGGGCTTGGGGGTGAGAAACATCACCTGCAAAGATCCACTGCCCACTCAGGGAGGCTTGACTGAAAGGGCTTCTTTTGTGATCACCACCCGCTCGGTCCTCTCCTCTCTGCGTTTGGCACAGGCCTGGTTTTCCTAGGTGTGAGCTTCACTCCCATGGAGGAGGTGGCAGTGGTCAAGGCCGGGTTGTGGGAGCTGCTGGCGCTGGCATCCGAGTCCCAGCTGCCTGGGCCCTTGGCAGGATGCGCAGAACATCTTTAATCACACTCTCTGTGCATTTGCAGCCCTGCAATGGCTGCCCAGGGAGCCTCTGGATTCTGGGCTGCCATTTAATTCTCTCCTCCTGATTTACTGTGCATGGGCTTCCTGTCAGACTAGGTTTGCTGGACTGCCAGAAGGAGCTCGCTTGCTTGCAGTGATGGATTGTCCCCCACCGGCCGGGTGCTGTATGTGTCTGTGCGTGAGAGAGGGAGAGGGAGGTGATCTACTGTGCCGCAGGGAAGGCTGAATTTGCTGCCAGTTCAGGGCCCCAGGGTTACAGAGGCTGCTGCAGTTGGCCCTGATGCAGCCCAGAGGGTTGCTTTGGCTGTGAGACCTCTCCCTCTTTCCAAGGAGGAAAAGCATAGACACCGTCCGGCCTGTGAGATTATTCCACCGTAATTTATTTACTAAAATACTTGTATACTGCTATATCATTTTTTAAAAAAACCAAAGCAGTTTACAGCAATAAAAACATTAAACAATAACCCCATTAAAATGTTCAGCACAGGCTTCAATTAACCAATTAACCATTAGTCACTTGGGACCAGTTTCCCTACGAGATCGCCTATCCCCCTATGTTCCCACTCAGCTGCGTTTGTAAGAGTTTGGTCTTTTAGTGTGGCAGCACCTACACTGGGGAATTCCCTGCCTATTGACATCAGGCAGGCGCCCTCCCTGTACTTTTATTCTGGCACCTGCTAAAATCCTCCCGCTGCTGCTGGGCTCTTCTGTTGTCTGGGGTGGAAGAGCAGTCACTGCAGCCGCCTCCAGGGACCTGGTGAGGCCAGAGAGAGGGAGAGAGAGAGGGAGGCCAGGTCTCTGCCACAGCACAACGGTTTTCTTTCTTTGGTAGACCAGAGACAAACGTCCTCCCAGGGGCTGGCTGGGCCCAGAGTTGGATGAGTCCCTGACCCCAGCCTTGGTTTCTGGCACATTTACCGCCATGCTTCTCCAATGCTGACATAAGCTGTGCAAAATGTACCTTATGCACAGAACTAACCAAACCGCATTCAAATATAAAACAAGCACGTTGTTTTATATTTCTTCTGTTCTTCCTCTTCACCGTCTGCCTGAAAGCGAACGTTCTCTTTTTAGCTTGCTGAGAGAATGTCAGGTTTGGTGGGGTGATTTCCTCGCCATCCTTCTACCCAAACTTGTGTCCCTTGAATTCTTTGGTCCCTTTCATACACACCCAAACCCTTTCAGCTGGCTGGTGTTGGAGAGGGAAGTGGCCTCTGTTATCCGCTCAGGGGAGGGGAAATGCTTCAGGGTGACACAGGCCCCCCTTTTTTTGGTCCTCTTCACATGATTTCCTCATCTTCGCACGCTAAAGTTAGCAGGAAGGTGTGAGGAGGAAGCCGTGAAACAACCGGGCGCTCCTGGGTTGCCAAGTTAATCAGGGCTGCCCAGGTTGGGTGGCTTGGGGGAAGCTGCTCTGCCAAGACCCTCCGATGAATGCCCCATACCATGTCCTGCCTGGTAGGTAAAACCAAAGGACCCCTGGACGGTTGAGTCCAGTCAAAGGCGACTCTGGGGTTGCAGCACTCATCCCGCTTTCAGGCCAAGGGAGCCGGCATTTGTCCACAGACAGCTTTCCAGGTCATGTGGCCAGCAGGACTAAACCGCTTCTGGTGCACAGAGGACTGTGATGAGTGCCAGAGCGCATGGAAACGCCATTTACCTTCCTGCCAGAGTGGTACCTATTTATCTACTTGCACTGGCGTGCTTTCGATCTGCTAGGTTGGCAGGAGCTGGGACAGAGCAATGGGAGTTCAGCCCGTCGCAGGGATTCGAACCGCTGACCTTCTGATCAGCAAGCCCAAGAGGCTCAGTGGTCTAGACCCCAGCGCCACCCGCATCCCTGCCTGGATCTGGTTCCCGTCAGAAGGAGGGCTCACCCTGCCCACTGGAACAGCCACAAGCCTCCTGCTTCCCAGAGCGCAGCTGTACGTGGTTGCTCTCCCACCAGCCATGGAATCTCCTTCACTTAAATCCTACTCCCTCCTGCTTGACTTCCGACTTTTTGCCGTTTGTGGGGGGCAGGGGTGAGGGGTGCTTCTTCCCCAATTGTGGTGCAGTCTTCCTTTCTGCTGCACCTGCTGAATTAATACCTGCTTCCTTAGCAGGAGCACCTCCTTCCCCCTCTCCCAAGCGTGTCTCCTGCATTACTGCCCCCCCTCCAGTATAATCAATTGATAGGTTACTTGATGGCTCCATTTTAATACAGTGGGTGCCCCCAGTTACTTTGGCAGCAGATTTATTTTAAATAAAAAAATCAAAATACAAGTAGCTTATAAAAACTGCAGTTGACAGGCGGCTCCGTGGGAAAGGAGCTGTTTGAGGTGCGTGAGAGAGAAAGGGGGGGGGGCCCTCCTGGAGGAGGAGGAGCAATGACCTAACAGAAGGCAGGCGGCTGAGTTATCCTTCAGAACTGTCTTTCTCTTTGCATGGAAAGGTGAGCATTTGAATGCAGCTGGAACCCATTTGATGCGAGTGCTGGATCACAACCGCCTTCCTGAAACAGCGCAGCTGCTCCTCCCAGAAGGAATAAATGCGGGGCTTTCTGTTGCCAGGTTGGAATCCTGCAAATATTTGGATTCTGAAATGTCTTTTGCTCAGACTGGAAAAATATGTTTTTGAGGTTAATTGGTGGCAAATTCTCCAGCAGGTGTTAAGAAGCTCTGCCTTCCTTTCTAGCATCATTTATAGGGGAGTCCTACTCCCCTTCCCCAGACATTTTGGACCACAGGGGCCAGCTGTGCTCGCAGGGGCTGATGGGAACTGTAGTTCAAAACATCTGGAAGGCACTAGGCTGGCCCAGTATGTCAGGATCAAGCCCTGACCTGCATTTCTGCCTTTGCCCCTTCCCTCAACCAATTCCCCCTCTCGCCTAGACAGGCGCCAGTTAACCCCTCCACCACCACCACCATGTGAAGTGATATGGCTGAAGGAAGGAGGGGTTGCATTTGCTTTTATGGGAAGGCGAGGGGCTGATCTGCCTGCCGGTCCCCTCTGTGACCAGTCTGTGGTTCCCTTGCCCTCTGTGCAGGATGCCAGCCTTCATCGCACTCCCCCCCCCCAAGACAGAGGGACCACCTTCACGCTTCTCTCCAGCATGATCTTCCTGTACCCAAAGAAGCCCTTGTTGTGCCAAGGGAGCCATTCTGAAGGAAGGGGCTCCTTCTTCCAGTTTGCAGGTGGGGAAGAGGCAGCAGCTCCAGCAGACATTACCCCAGCCCCTCCTGCCCTGGAAGGGCAACCCACACAGCGACCCCCTCCTACAGCCAAGGACAGGGTGGGGGGCAGGGGGCTGCTGCCCTGCGTGAGATGCCAACTTGCTGGGGGACTGGAGCAGCCCTGATCAGCAGAAGAAGGGGCTCCCTTTGCCTGCCCCCATGCTGCCTCTCTCCCCCACCCATGCCCAGGAGGACCAGAGTGTCTCCTGTGCCAACCAGTGGGCAAAGGGCAGGTCCGGTGCCATCTGCTGTGCCCCCAAGGAAAGAGGCCCAGAGGACGGGCAGGTTTGCTTTGGCCAACGTGGATTTTAACGCCTGCATTCCTGCTGCTGTGGAGACATTTTATCCCAACAGACCATGTTTTTGCATTTCATTGGCTGTTTTGTTCTAGTGGTTTATTTGGGGATTGGGTGGGATACAAATCTAGCTCTAAAATAAAAAATAAACACCCCCTCCGTGCTTGGGAAGTGGTGTGGGCTCTGCGCTGAGCTCTGACATGAGCCCCCTCCCTCAGTGGGGCTGGCAGGGGAAGAGGTGAGGGGGTGGCAGCCTCCCACAGCCACCTTTTTGGCCTGCCCAGTCCAGCATCCTGACCAGGAGAACAGCTGCCTGCTTCACTGCCTCTCTGGGAGGCCTTTACCCAGGGAAGGGGGCAGCCTGGTTGGGGCAACCTTGGCTGGGTATTTGAATCAGCTGGGTGGGTGTCTGTGAGTGGGGAGCCCCCTTGAACTCCCAGTGGAGGCTAAAAGGGGTTCCTGGCAGCAGAAAAGCTCCTGGTGGTTGTCCTCTCCTTCCACCCCCATCGCCCCCAGTGGGCTCCTGCCTGGGCACATGCCCTTCTGGTGGGCTCCAGCAAGCAGCCCTGAGATGCCACAACAGCAGCTGGTCCCCCTCCCCCCATTCTTCCAACAGGCAACTCCTCCCTGCCCCCTCAGCCTTTCGGGTGGGATGTTGTGGTCCCACGGAGGACGGGGGGGCCACTTTACAGACACTGCCCCTGCTTCTGCTCCCTGTTTCCTCTGCCCTGTGACTGGCAGCTGCCAGAGCCATGCCCAGCTGTGCAGGAGGGCTTTGCCAGTGTCCCGTCCTGCCCTCAAGCCTCTTCCAGAGGGGAATTGTAGGGGTCAGGTGAGTGCCAGCCAGAGTCCTGGGGAAGAAGCTGGAGGCCCAGGAGGGAAGGAGGGAGGGGGAGACGGCAGGTGTGGTGAATGCAAAGCACCCTTGGCGGCGGCTGCCCAGAATGGCCTCTGGGCTATGAGCCCTTTTGCACCCAGCACTGGGGGCAGCTGCCTCTCTGCCCTCCATGCCTGGCACAACCAGGCTTGCTTTGGGGAAGGGGGTAGAGGGTGTGCCTGGCACTCGGAGTGTCCCAGGTTGAATTCCCAACATCTTCAGGTGAGGCTACGATGGTCCCCTTGTGTGAAACTGAGCTTGATGCACCAGAGGCCCGACTCAGTATAAGGCAGCTTCGGTCTTGCTGCATTCAACCTGTTTTCTCTCTCTTGCCTCTTGCCTCCTCCTTGGCAGCTGCCACTTGCCTCTTTGCTAGAACGAGAGCTAACCTGCTGCTCAGTGTGGCCCTCAGGGGCCTCTATCCCCACTTGCAGCTGCTACTCTCCACACCCGTGTGGGAGAATCTGCAGCCCAAATCACAAAAAGTCACAAACAGGGGACTCTTTGATGTCCTAGCCTCTAAACCAGGCTTCCTCCTCAAACTCGGCCCTCCAGATGTTTTGAGACTACAATTCCCATGATCCGCAGCTAGCAGGACCGGTGGTTAGGGATGATGGGAATTGTAGTCTCAAAACATCTGGAGGGCCGAGTTTGAGGAAGCCTGCTCTACTTCTTCCTGTCACTATTCGCTCTTTTCCCTAATTGCAATGGGGGGGGGGGACATTTCTTTGCTCTCCTCCAGAGAGAAAATCTCCATTTTGAACTGGATATTTGTAACATTTCAGGATTATCACCTGTCTGATTTTTACCGCTGTAGCTACTGAACCCTGGCAAGATTTTTGATGTGAGTAAACCTTGCATTTTTCTTGTTTGCTAGACAATCTGAGTGTGATGTCTTTCTTAAGTGGAAAACATAATGGGAGAAAATAATCCAAGTTACCTAAGAATCCTTGGATATCATAATTATTCTGGAAAGTTATGCAACCTTTGTCCTTATAGCTTCTAGAAATAAGGGTGGTGATTCTTAACCCTGCTGAAATAGATATTTGGAAGTATAATTGCCAAATAAAATATCCTCTCCCACTTCTCTAAATCCATCCAACGCCCTGCTGCTTTTACCCCTCTCTAAGCAGCTGCTGTCCTTCTCACCTGGGGGGCTGGACCCCATAGCTCCCCTGGCATTGCTCCTAAAGTAGGAGGCCGGCTGTGTGGAGCTGGCCTGAATGGTCCCTCTAGCATCCATCTGCAGCAATGGCCCAGGTGGTCCAGAGGTGGGGAAGGGCAACCTGGAAAGGCATGGAAGGGCGGCAGGCAGCTCTCCTCTCTCCTTTGCCCCCCAGGATCTTGGAGGCAGAATCCCTGGGGCTGTGGGGCTTCTAGCTTTTGCTCTGCTGCCAGCTCCTTCCAGCGCAGGGGCAGGGAACATCTTCAGCCCTTCAGCTCCCTGACTTCACTCACAACTGCTGGACTTGCTGGCTGCTGGGAGTCAGAGTCCTTCAACGCCTAGAGCAGCGGTTCTCCACCTGTGGGTCCCCAGATGTTGTTGGACTACAGGTGCTAGCTAGGGATGATGGGAGTTGTAGTCCAACAACATCTGGGGACCCACAGGTGGAGAACCGCTGGCCTAGAGGGAGATGGGGGGGGTTCCTCCTGCACTCCCACCAGCGGGGCACTTTCCAAGCCATAGGCAGGATGTGTGAGTGAGAGTGTTGCATGTAGCCAAAGGCACCTTGGAGAGGGAAGGTGGAAGGCTTTGTGACACACTTGGCAAAGAGGAGTGCCCAGCAGAAGGCAAGCACAGGGACGGGGACACTCCTGTTTGAGTCAGCCTCCTATGGCTACCCAGATCTGCTCCCCACAAGCCTACAAGACCCCCAGAGGTGACTGCTGTGTGGGCAGCCCTAGGGGTCTGTTTCCAAGGCTTTTCCTCTTCCTCCTCCTCCCCAGTCTGCCAGGCTTTCCTCCCTCTCTCCTTTCTCCTGCCAAAACCAAGAATGAACTCCTCCCTCCTGAAGGTTCCCTTGGCACAGTTTGGATCTTTCTGAAGGCAGCTAGGCTGAGGTGGAGAGGAGGCCATAATGTCCTGTGCCACCTGGTGAGCCCAGGGAGGAGTGGCCGGACAGCAGGCGGGCAAGGGTCTTTAGCAAGCTGGACGGTTGCATCCTGCCCCTCTGACTGAGCCAGCTCTGACTGGTACATTTCCAATGCCCGCCTAGCCAGGCACACAGACGCTGACCTCCCGTGAGAAAGCGAAGGGGGCAAACCGAGTCAACTGGGGAAAAGCAGCTGTGAGAAAAGACACAAGAAACACCCTCAAAGCAAGCGGTGGCCCTACGCCAGAGTGGCACTTAGGGGCAGCGAGTGTCATGCCCTCCCACTCCCTGCCAGTGGCCAAGGATGAGGGGAGCTGGGCACCTGGAAGCAGGGGGGGCCTGTCCAGTTTTGCCACCTGAGGCAGCAGGGGAATGTGCCACCCTCTGCTCCCCATGCCCTGCCCACCCAACCGCTTCTGCCACCCAAACATGTTGAAAGGAAAAGGGCCTTCCACAAAGCCTTGCTGCTTGTCTGCTCCCATTCTGGCAGCGTGGGCAGGGGGCCGCCTCTGGCCCTTCTGCCACCCAAGGAGGCTGCTTCACCTGCCTCATGAGTGGGTCAGCTCCGTTGGGGAGGCACCCCTTTGGCCACCCCAGACAGGCTGCTCTTTCCTTCTTGTGGGGCAATCAGTGCCCAAAGGGCAGTGTGGGTCCCACCCACAAGCCCTGGCACATTCAGGAGCTCCTGCAAACCGTGCCCCACTCCTGCTTGGGGCTGCTTTGCCCCCTCGAGTCCTGGTGCTGGGTTCCTCAGCACACAGCTGTCCGCCCCCCTCCTATTCTCTTTCCGTGCCCCTCTTGCCCTGCTCCAGGCCTGTCCAGGATTATAGGTCCGTTGGCACCGCTGGCATATCAGATGGTCTTTCCAGCAATCCTGGAGCCAACAAGGGGGCGCCTCAGCTCCTTGTCATGGATCGTGGTGGTTCTGCAGCCGCAACTCCTCCTCCTTTCCTGCCATGGCCCTGCAGGCAGCTGGGGGGGCATCCCCTGGAGGAACCTTGGAATGTTACTGGTGAGGTGGGTCTGGGCGCAAGCGTCCCGACAGGTGGGCGTGTCTCTGGCCATGGGGCCCCGGGAGAGGGACGCTTGCCCGCCTGCCCGCAGCCCCCACCTGCCCGCCTGCCCCCTCCCCAGGCAGAGCGGCCCCCATCAGCTGGTGCAGACGCTGGTGACGGAGGCCCCCGCCCCGGAGTCCACCAAGCCCAGCTCCTCCTGCTCGTTGATGCACAGCTGGTAGCCGCAGCCCTTCCGGCGAGGGAGGGGGCCGGCCAGGCCGGGGGACTCAGGCTTGGCCTGGGGGGGCAGCAGGAAGCCCACGCTGCCGGCGATGAGCATGTGCCAGATGCTGTGGATGTAGAAGTAGTTCTCCTCCGTCTCCACAAAGGCGTAGAGCAGCACCGCCGAGGCCGCGATCAGCACTCCGGGCAGCAGGTAGAAGGTCCAGCGCTGCCACGTGGGAGGGTAGCAGTGCCTCCGGCGGATGCTGCGTGCCGTCTGCGGAGGAAGGAGAGGGGCGTCAGGACCAGTTCTCTAGGTCCCATACAAATAAGTTCTCTATTCTGTGTCCAGGGCGGCTGTCTACCAGCTCCATCTGGTACGCAGGCTGAGACCCTCCCTGCCCGCAGACTATCTCACCAGAGTGGTGCATGCTCTGGTTATCTCCCGCTTGGACTACTGCAATGCGCTCTACGTGGGGCTCCCTTTGAGGGCGACCCGGAAACTACAACTAATCCAGAATGCGGCTGCTAGACTGGTGACTGGGAGCAGCTGCCGAGACCATATAACACCAGTCTTGAAAGACCTACATTGGCTCCCAGTACGTTTCCAAGCACAATTCAAAGTGTTGGTGCTGACCTTGAAAGCCCTAAACGGCCTCGGTTCAGTTTACGTGAAGGAGTGTCTCCACCCCCATTACTCTGAGGGCCTTCTGGCGGTTCCCTCCCTGCGAGAAGCCAAGCTACAGGGAACCAGGCAGAGGGCCTTCTCGGTAGTGGCGCCTGCCCTGTGGAACACCCTCCCACCAGATGTCAAAGAGAACAACAACTACCAGACTTTTAGAAGACATCTGAAGGCAGCCCTGTTCAGGGAAGCTTTAATGTTTAATAGGTTATTGTATTTTAGTGTTTTGTTGGAAGCCACCCAGAGTGGCTGGGGAAACCCAGCCAGATGGGCGGAGTATAAATAATAATTTATTATTATTATTATTATTCATGGAAACAAACGAGAGACAGACAGGATTTCAGGGGCCATAACCCCAGATATGTAAGCCAGCCAGAAATCTTTGCCAAGCGGCCCTGCCTGCCCCCTTCTGGCAAGAGGGCGAGCAAGCAATGTCCCTACTCACCCAGGCGACGGCCATGATCCCTAAGGCAAAGAGGCTGGGGCCCAGCAGGTTCCAGAGCCCGTGTCGATCCAGCTGCAAGGCCATGGAGAGCAGCATGGCACCCAGGAGGTAGAGCACCTGCCCAGGGGAGAAAGTGGGGGGCTGTGTGAGTGGGGCGGAGGAACCCTTTGGTGTGGATGCTGAAGATGCGCCTGTAGTGAAAGGGTTAAAACCATGTTGGCGGCGGGGAGGGGAGCCGAGAGGTCTTCCAAAGATGTGGGGAGGTATGTCCTGAACTGGATTCTTCCTGTGTGCCTGAGAAGTTGCTTTTAGCTCTGTCCAATTACAGTGGTGCCTTGGTTCTCAAACGCCTTGGTTCTCAAATACTGAAAACCCGGAAGTAAGTGTTCCGGTTTCCTAACGTTGTTGGAAGCCAGACATCCGATGCTGATGTCGGCTATTGTTTCCACGGCACCTGCACCAATCAGAAGCTGTTCCTTGGTTTTCAAACATTTCGGAAGTCAAACAGACTTCCGGAACATATTAAGTTTGGCGCTTTTGTTTTTGCTATTTATTTTGCATTTTTGTTTTTGAGGCTTTTTCAGTTAATTTGTTAATTTGTTTTTGCGACTGTGTCGAACCCAGTTCAGCTACTGATTGATTGATTGTGTGACTGTGGAAATGAATAAAAGCCCCCCATCCAAACAATGACTATCATCAGTACAGGTAAGGGGGGGAAAGTACTGTATTTTTCCATGTATAAGACGCCCCCTATAAGACGCCCTGGCTGCCTCCTCTCCTCTCCTGGTGAGCTTGTGGGATGTTAAACCCAAGAGCCAACATTCCTAGAGTGACCATGCTTACACATGGGGATGAATGTCTGTCCAGCCAGCAGGTCAACTTCCTGTTTCCTTCTGGGCTGGGACAGACTTCCTCTGCATGTGACTAGAGGTGGGTGTGGCCTCACCTGCGCAGGTAATGACAAAAGCACAGGGCAGAGCAGCCACCTCTCTCTTTTGACTACATGCATCAAAGCAGCAGCATCTGCTTAGCCAAAGATGCTCTCTTGGCCTCCAGCCAAGAGAGGACAAAGGGACTGTCTTCTTATGAGATAGTTTCCAGGTGTATGTTACTTTTCTAAGCTAAGTCTGCCTTCTGGGATCCGATTGTGAACAGAATGATGTGTGAGTAAACCTTTTTATACTTTTATAGAAGACTGTGTCGTGTCTTATCTTTTATGAGGGAATAAGGGGAAAATACCAGAACAGTTATTATAGAGGCTTTAGCGAGCCTGAGCAAACGCATCCGCTGTGAGTTTAAAAGGGGGAATGTTACTCTGCTAAATTGTGGAACTAGTTAACACAAGTTGGAAAGGCTATAATCCGACAATATATTCTCTCCTGCATCCCTGCACATTCCCACAAGGCTCCCCACTCTTCTTCCAAGGAAGCCCCCCAGCCACATAAGTGGCCCCACTGGTCCTGCCACAAACACCAGTGACTCACTGTGGGCATCCCGCGTGGCACTGGCCTCGCAAGGAAGCCCTTCCCCTGTCCTTCTTGCCAAGCTTGTTGCAGATCATAGAATTGTAGAGTTGAAGGGGGACCCTCAGCAGTCATCTAGTCCAACCCCCCACACTGCAGGGATCACAGCTAGTGACTTCCCACACCTTTGGTCACCTCACCTGCTTAATGACCATCTGGAGGCGGGCCATGGCAATGACGGTGACCCAGACGGACATGAGGGACCCCAAGAAGTCGCAGAACTGCAGCACATCGTAGTCCATGATGCAGAAGACCACAATGCCCGGCTGGTCACAGGCGTGGTAGAACTGGAGGGACGGAAGAAGGAGGGGGCACCGGAAGCTGACTTTTGTCACGCAAAAGCTCTGTGGGACTTTCAGGTGGCACACGGCGTCTTTGCTGTTCTCGCTGCACACAATGCCCTGATGGGGTCTGCGCTGGCGCTGACTGAGCAGGAGGAGCAGAGGCGGGAGGGGGGAGGGGTTGGGCAGTGTGGGAAGCGCAAGGGAAATGCCGGCTCCCCATGTGAGAGTGAGGAAAGTGTCTGGGAAGCGGCTGAACATGAAGCAAGCTGTGAGGGCCCACCAAGAAGGCAGCAGTCCTCTTCTCTAGTTGCTTTGAAAATGAGGCTGCAGAGCTGAAAGGTGCCCCAGGGACAGGGACAGAACTAGCTGTTGGTGAGGTTGGCAGTGCCAAGGCTGCAGGCCCAGGGAGGGCATTGCATTAGCAGGAGAGGCAGCAGGCCCTGGCATTGCACTGCTCAGCTCAGGTGCCAGGGAACTTGCCCCTGTGATAGGAATTTTATGGTTTTAGATATATGGCAACGTTCATAACCACACGTACATAGATCAGCACAGGAAAGCCAACCTGGAACCATTTTGATTCCTAAACTGAGCAAATGTTTCTCTGCATGGTAAAAATGGAAAAGCCTCCCCATTGTCTCTTTCCTCACAAATCCTGTCTCAAGGATATGTCTGTTTGAATAAGGTGTGAGCCTGTGACCTGGCCCAGGAAATAAGTATTTTACCACTACAAAAGAATGGCCAGGCTCCCCAGGCAATCCAATCAAGTAACTTGCCAGACAGGAGATAAACTGTGACAGGAGAAAAACAACATTTAAATTTCTGTGATGTAGGTGGGATGTATCTGAGGGGTGGTCTTAGGTTACACCCCTTCTGTGATGTATGCATAATGTTTCTGGGGGTGGTCTTGATCTAGAGGATGGGAATTTCAAAAGTCTTTATAAGCCATTGCACAGCATTTTTGTGGGTCCTCTTCCTCTCCTGCGTGTGAGGGGAGCACCCTGTTGCAACAGATCAATAAAGATCAAGCTTACTAGCTGCTTTGCTTCTCAATATTCTCTGGTTGGCCTCTGTTATTTTCTCCTACCAATAGGGAACCTATGTAAGGACTCTATATGGGCTCTTGGATACCCCATAAGGGAAAAGGGCATATTTTTATTTACAACACCCCACTGAAGTGAGAGGGTTATGGAGCCATGAAGGTTGTTAAGACCAGGAATGGGTCTTAAACAACTCCCCAAAAAACCCAAGTCCCCATCACAGCCTCTAAGGCCAGGACAATGACCGTTGACACAGGCACCAGACATACACAACAGAAAACCAGTCTATCAAATTGTAGCAATAAGCAGATACCATGTATCGTGCTCTTGACAATCCAATACAGAATCAAATAAGCACCAAAATTCAAAGGCTTGACTCATTTCCTTGGTTCCAGGGGCTAATGACTTCTCTGGAATAGTGGAGTTCAAGTCTCCCCTGTCTCCATAATCCCTTCAGCATGAGGTCACATCCTTCTTCCCCCTCCACAAGGTGTGAATGTAGCCACACAATAGGAGGTAGGAGGCAGTCAAGACAGAAACCCATCAGGATGGTGGATTGGATCCTGATACTTTCAAAGGAGAAGGGCAGGAAAGCCTTGCAGCCAGGGCGATGTGTGAACACTTTTATTGTTCTTTAGGAAAGAGGGTAGTTAAAAGGTGTGGGGACCTGGGGTTATTGACAGGGGTGGGGGATGGGCTCAAGTTTCTACATGCCAAACCCTCCTACTCTGTGATATATTTGTGATGTATCAATGATGCTGTTGAAGAATGTATTATGGGAAATGGGGAGAGGTCTTAAAAGTTCACGCAACCCCCTGCTCAGGGTTCTTACTCGATGTGTGTGTGAGCCCTGGTGCAACAAATAAAGATCCGGTCTACTGACTGCTGTTTGCTTCTTGGCAGGAGATTCCTTCTTTTGCTGACCAGGAGAGACCCGTGGGGAGTGGCACCCCAATGAGCTGGGCAGTGGAAGAAACCTGCACCCAGAATTTCCCCTTCACAAGGTGCACAGGAGCTGAGCTGCGCTTTGCCCCCAGTGTAACTGCTGCGGTTTTGCTTCATTTTAAGTTGGCTGCAGGCTCCGTTTTGAACCTGACTGATTTCTGGACCCGCAGGGCTAGACCCTGGTGAAGTTGGGAAGCCCAACTCCCAAGTTGTATTGCTCTTTAACCCATTGGGGCTCAGTGTCGTGCAGTCTGTGGACTGGGGGACTAGGCTGGTCCCCTCAATGTTCCCAGTAAACTAGAGTATTAAAGCCTAGCGCCTCCTTCCCAAAACCCAGGAAACTTCTGCTCGGCTTTAGGGCAGGAGGTGCAATCCTCTGAGTGACACACACACACCCCCAATCACCTTCACAGGCTGTTGCCTTTGGGCCTACCTGTTCCCCTACGACCAATTTCACTGCATGCCGCTGTTGGGGCTCCTGGCAAGACCTCTTGGGCCTGGACCGACCCCCCCCCCCCCGGCCTGCTGCCACTCACCGTGGAGAAGAACATGGTGAAGATGTAGACAGCAGCCTCCAAGATGTAGTTGCTCCGGACAGCAATCACCACTGGAGGCACAAACATGAGGTTGCTGAGGCAGAGAAGGAGGGTGGAGAGGAGCTGGAAGCCGTAGGAGAAGGCGGCTGTGTTGTCCGTGCAGCCCCAGCCGCTCCAGCCTGAGAGAGAGAGAGAGAGAGGAGTCAGGGCTGGCAGCCACAGGGGGGACCCAGAACAAGAGATGCTGCCATTAGGGATTGTTCTTAGGTAAATACCGGTAACATAAATAAAGTATACTATTCATTTCATCAAATCGCAAATTTCAACGGAATTAACTCATAAAGTTCAACAAACGAATAAATCAGAAGACCCAGTGGATCAGATCATTCTCTAGTCAGTTCATGCATAAGGTCCATCTGTGCAATAGTGTCTGGGCTTCATCAGTAGGTAAAGCTCATATGTGATATTACAGGATGGCAAAACAAGGCCAATATTCCGGAAATCCTTGTCTTAGACTCTGTGAAAGGATTCTGTAACAACCTTTTATGTGGATTGTTTGGAACTTAAGAACAGACAGGTGGAATAGACACTATTACACAGATAGACCTTATGCATGAACTCACTAGAGAATGATCTGATCCACTGGGTTTTCTGCTTTGTTTGTTTGTTTACATTATGAGGTACTTCCATTGAAATTTACGATTTGATGAAATGGATAAAGGTAAAGGGACCCCTGTCCATTAGGTCCAGTTGTGGCTGACTCTGGGGTTGTGGCGCTCATCTCACTTTACTGGCCAAGGGAGCCGGCGTACAGCTTCCGGGTCATGTGGCCAGCAGGACTAAGCCACTTCTGGTGAACCAGAGCAGCGCATGGAAACACCACTTACCTTCCTGCCGGAGCGGTACCTATTTATCTACTTGCACTGGCATGCTTTCGAACTGCTAGTTTGGCAGGAGCAGGGACCGAGCAACGGGAGCTCACCCCGTCGTGGGGATTCGAACCGCCGACCTTCTGATCGGCAAGTCCTAGGCTCTGTGGTTTAACCCACAACGCCACCCGCGTCCCTGATGAAATGAATAGTATACTTTATTTACCTAAGAACACAGCCGGTACGTCTCATGTGTTTATTATGCTTTATGTGACCATAGGTTGGTTTGTTTGTTGTTTTGCCATTAGGGATTGAGCCTGGGACCCCCCACTGAGCTGTGGCCCCTTCTCTTCCTCCCGGGCTCTGGCGACTGGCCAGAGCAAGGCAGCTTGCTCTGAGAGGACGGTGGCATCGCCCGGCCTCCCTGGGGTCACAGGTGGGCCAGGCTCCCTGCTCTGCAACCCAGACCCCCGCAGCAACTCACCCGCTTTGCACTCACAGGCTGCATACAGGTAGTTGTTGGTGCGCAGGAGCTTGCACTGGCCGTAGGGGCCGCAGTCGTTGATGCAGGGGGACAGGTAAGTGCGCAGGTAGACCTCGGCCGTCACATTGCCACAGGGCTCCAGCCTGGCAGGGGGAGAAGGAAGGCAGCTGTGAGGATTAAATGGTGAGTGGGAGGGGCACTTTGCAGGGGGCTGGACTTGAGGACCCCTCTGGGTCCCTCCCAACTCTACAATTTTATATGCCCTTGGAGGCCCCTGGAGAATAAAAGATAAATGCAACAAACAAGCAAATGGAAGAAAGCCTTTGGAGAAGAAGGGGAGGGCAAAAGTGTTGGAAGAACCCTCCCCCTTCCTCTGGGCCCCTCCACCCCGCCCCCTAGACAAGGGTCAGGTCTTATTCGTCTTGCAGGTGTCAACCCCAAGCCCAGTGGGGTGCAGTGGGGCAGCTCTGCTTGTAATGACAGCAAACGCACACCCGGATCCCACTGGGGTGGGGGCAGAAGTGGCTTCAGAAGTAGGATTAAGCCCCCCCCCATGTGTGTCCCTGGAAGGAACACACCCCCCCATTCCAGCCAGCCCCTGCTGGAAAGGGAGCCTTGGGGGGAGGGCAGGGGGGTGGTCCTTGTCTCTCCTGCTGGCAGCCTCACCCACGGTCGGCGACACAGAGCAAGCGCAGACTCAGGTACCAGCTCCCAGTCTGGGGGTACGGGATCCGCAAGCGGGTCAGGGGGGCCGTGGCATTGATGGACAGGAGGTACCCTGCCAGCAGCTCTGCCAAGGGAGAGGAAAGCAGCAGGTGAGCCCAAAGAGTGGCCCAGAACGTCACCCGCTGGCCACGCACCCACCTTCCCCGCCTGGCAGGGGTGTCTCCCCTTCACTCTGCAGGGAGAGCAGCCCTGGCAAGCCACGGGGGGGAGGGGGGAGGCTAACCTGGCCTGAGCCTTACCTGTCTCGCAGGTGACTGAGGAGTTCTCTTCGGACGCCAACGGGACCTCGTGATTCAGGCAGGCAAAAACGGTGGCGTTCTCCCCTCGCAGAGAGGACTGTGGAAAGAGACGGCAGCCTCTGGTCTTACTGAGTTGTCAAATGTGCCTTTGAGCTCTTGTGTTCCCCATAGGGGAATAAGGGAAGATTTTTGTTCATTACAAAGCCACTGGGGTTGGGGCCAAAACTGGGAGCAAATTCCATATTCAGCCTCAGCACCCCCACACTCCTGCTGGGGCCCCACAGGCCTGAGCTCCCCACTCCCCACTAGCCGCTTCCTTGCCAGCGCTTCCCTTGCCCACTCTGAGGTCCCACAATCCGAGCCCCCCCCCCCCCGAGACTCACCACATTCAGCCTGAGCTCCAGGTTGAGGGCTCCTCCGCTGTCCAGGATGGGCAGGAGGTTGATGGCAAAGATGGCCGGCCGGTCGGGGGGCACCGAGACGTTGGGGCCAAAGAAGATGTAGAAGTGGACGGAGAAGGTGTCCAGCTCGTTGCGCAGGGTGGGGCGGATGGGCCGGCAGCACTCGCTGGCCGCTGGCCCCGGACTGGGCGCCGGGCGCTGAGTGCTGTTGAGCACAGAGGGGGGCAGGACCTCCGCCAGGGGCAGCCCCCCCATGGAGCCAAAAGAGTGGGGCATGTTCAGGCTGGAGCCCGGCAGCTGGAAGAGGGCGCGAACCAGGCCAGTCCGAGAGCAGTCTGGGGGGGGGGGGGAAGGAGCAGAAGCGGGCAGGTCAGGGGACAGGTGCTGGCAGGGCCCCCTCACCCCCACCAGGTCTGTCTGCCTGTCTGTCCCCTCCCTTGGCTCTGAACCCCGGCTGGGCAAGGGCCTGGAACCCCCCATAGCCTTGCACCGCTTGGAGATTGTGATGATGTGTAATGGTATTATTTTAATGTAATAATAATATTATAATAATTTAAAATTTATACCCCGCCCATCTGCAGTCAAACCAACAATCCATGTTTTGCTAGACAGGCGCATGATAGGAGCTGAAGCTCACGGAGTTTTCCTGTAAGTTTGCAAGAGGAACTCCGTGAGAGAGACTCCCACTGTGCCCTGATAGGCACATAGCTGTAGATATTCTCCTTACCTGCAAGGTCTCTTCCTCGTCTCTTCACCACCAAGCCAGAAAGTGAGGACATCTGCTAAGTCTGAGTTCCAATTCAAGCTAGACTTAAGGATGCCTTTGTACCCGAATTACCATTGTAAGCCTGTCTGAGCAAAGCTGCAATATCTGAGTATTCTGAGTACAGTGGACACTCAGGCTGCGAACGTGATCCGTGCGGGAGGCACGTTCGCAACCCGCAGCGCTGTGTCTGTGCACACGCAGGTTGCGACCCGGCGCTTCTGCGCATGTGCAAAGCGCAATTTAGTGTTTCTGTGCATGCGCGAGCGCCAAAACAAGGAAGTAACCCGTTCTGGTACTTCCGGGTTTGGCTCGGTGCGCAACCTGAAAACGCGTAACCTGAAGCATCTGTAACCTGAGGTATGACTGTAAGTGTTATTTTCACCCTCCTGGGCGGTCCTCCTCCTCACCCACCCCTGATTCTTCCTTAGCTGAGGATTGAAGGAGCCTCTCTATACCTTGCCTTGTTCCTTGTCCGCTTGCAGATTCCCAGGAGGCCTTTGTAGGACCCCCCCCCCGCCTGCTCTGCCCCTCCTGCCCCAGTTCCTCCCAGTCCAGCCCCTCGCTCACCCTTCAGCTGCACCACCAGCTGGAAGTTGACATTGGTGGCCACTCCCAGGTACTTCTCCACCAGAATGTAGTACCAGTTCTGCCAGAACGGGAGGTCCAGGGCCAGGCGGCAGGTGGGGCGCCCCCGGCAGTCCACGGCGGTGGAGTTGTGCAGGGGGGGTGCCTTGCCGCGCACTTTTAGCCACAGCGGGCAGCCCTCCCCACTCTGGTTGGCGCCGTGGCAGTTCCTGAGCTGCACCAGCACCCGGGATGTGTAGCTCGGGATGAAGACCCTGGAGAAGGTATGAGGAGGAGGTTGGTTGGTTGGTTGGTTGGTTGGTTGGTTGGTTGGTTGATTGGTTGGTTGATTGATTGATTGATCCAAGGATCTAAAGGGCTCCCACCCTGCCCGTCAGCCCTGGCTCTCCCTTCAGAGAGAAGCAAAGTGCCTTTGAGCCCCAGGACTCATTCCTGGGGGGGGGGGCTCTGAGCCAGGAGGAGCTCATCCCAGGCTGCCTGCAGGGGGCCAGCCCTACCATGAGGCCATGTGAGGTGGCTGCCTCAGGTGACGGATGCAGAGGGGCGAAGAGCAGACTGCTGGGTGTGCACCATGGGCTGGTTACGCAGCTTTCGGTGCAGGAAGCTGCTGGCCCACTCCCAGGGAGGAAGGAAGAGTCAAGGGCCAGTCTGGCCAGAATGGGGGGGGGGGCATTTCTCCATTGCCATGTGTCTGGCACTGGCCCCCTCCTGCTGGGCAAGGAAAAGTGGGGTTTGGGGAAGAACTAGGGGGCAACTCAGGAGACCCTCGGCTTTTCTTTAGGGATGCAGTTCCAGCCCTTGAGACTGCAAAGTGTTGAGTGTTGGGGGGGCAGGACTACTGGGGGGGGCACCTCAGGACCCTGCATCACCCCTTCCTGTTTGCTATGCGGACTTCCAAGGAAAGGCAAGGATGAATATCCAGCAGGAAGGCTGGGACCTGCATTAATTGATTATGAGAATCAAGCAAGTCTTCCTGCAGGTGTCCCACAGCATGATTAATTATGCAAATGAGGTCACTCTTCATGCAGATGCCCCTCTAGCATTATTCATTATGCAAATGAGGTCACTCTTTGTCTATATGCCCCTCTAGCATTATTAATTATGCAAATTAAGTCACTCTTCCCATAGGTGTCCCTCTGGCGTTATTAACTATGCAAAGGAGCTTATTCTTCCCATAGGTGCCCCTTTAGCGTGATTAATTATGCAAGTCAAGTCGCTCTTCCTCTGGGGACCCTGCTAGCATTTTCCCTCCTCCTCCTCTTCCCCACAAGCAGGGGCAGGGCATCTGGGGGGGGCGCTGTCTCCTTTGCGCACTCACTTGTACAGCAGGGAGCGGTTGTGGGGGGAGAGGACGTGCTCCGTCACATAGCCGGGGTACAGCACCCCAATCCCCACCAGGCGCTGGACGATGAGCTGGGGCTGGAAGAGGTACTGGCAGTCTTCAGCGAGGCCCTGTTGGGGGGGGGGACACATGGTTAGAAGGGGGACCCCCAGCACCCTCAGTCGGGCAAGTGGCCCAGATTCACCACCAGAACTTTCAGGAGGACCCTCCACCCAAACACCCAGTTGCCAGGATGACACCAAGCTGGCAGCCAGGCACCCCACCCCCAGCAAGCTATAGGTTGCCCAATCACAGCAGCACAGCATCCCCCCCCCAAGCCTGGTGATCAGCTGTGATTCCTGGGGCTGGACTAGATGACCATTTGTGCCTCTTCCAACTCTACTATTCTATTCTTCTTGTGGTCTGCAAAGAGGGCAAGCGGGGCTATATAATAATAATAATAATAATAATTTATTTATACCCTGCCCATCTGGCTGGGTTTTCCCTAGCCACTCTGGGCTGCTGCCAGCAAAATATAAAAATACAATGAAATATAGAAATACAATAAGTGGCCCAATGCCTAAGACGTTGGGTGCTTGGTTGTAGGGGGGCTGGCGTGGAGCTGGGACTGAAGGCAAGGAGTGGCCAAAGAGGGGGCTGGAGGCTGTGAGTGGGGCTGGGCTGCTGGCATTCATCCCCAAGAGTCGAGCCAAGATGAGCTGCCTTGCACTGGGCCAGATTCCCTTGGAGCTCATGGGCGCTCCTTCCTTGGAGGTTTTCAAGCTGAGGTTGGATGGCTGTCTGTCAGGGATGCTTTAGTTGAGATGCCTGCTTCCAGGGGGTTGGACTAGATGACCCCTCGGTTTCCCTTCCAACTCTACGAGACTACCTATCCTCACAGCCCTGGGCTTTTCACCTTGACTGCTTGCCACATCTCACTGCTTCAGGTCTTCCCCAGCCTTAGTCAAGAGACTCTCTTAACCGAAGGGAAAGCCTTAATAAAAACTATGTAAAAAAGAATAATGAAGGAGTCATCCTCACCTAGGGCCGACCCACCCATGAGGCAAGGTGAGGCAGCCACCTAGGTCAGGAAACTCTGTGTCCCTTCCCCAGCCCAGCCCTGGCTGGCCAGCCGAGAGGCTGAGCGGCTTCCTCACCTTGACGGAGATCTTGCCCTGCTCTTTGGGCAGGTGGGCAGCCAGGAACCAGTCCCCAGGCAGGGGGCTGGTGATGTTGAAGACGCCCGTGGTCCGGTTGGGCAGGGTCCAGGTGAGCGTGAGGGCAAAGGAGCCGGGCACAGCCGTATCCCGGGGGAAGTGGGCGCGCAGAGGGTTGATGACAGGGGGCGCCCCAGAGCGGAAGTACCTGCCAAGGAAAGAGGGGGAAGGTGAGTGGAGGAGCCAGTGTGTGTGTGTGTGTGTGAGAGAGAGAGAGAGAGAGAGAGAGAGAGAGAGAGAGAGAAGAGAGAGAATTCAGAGGGAGGGGGAAATGGAGAAAATAGGGGGTGGGTGGGTGTCTTTATTGATTTATTCCATCCTGTGCCCAGGCCAGCAAGCTACAAAACAGCAACAGCAACACATTCAAAGCTCAAATGAGGGGTGATTGAGTCATAGACTCCTAGAATTGTAGAGTGAGAAGGGACCCTGAGGATCATCTAGTCCAACCCCCTGCAAGGCAGGAAGATGCAGCTGTCCCATTTGGGGAATCAAACCTGCAACCTTGGCGTTCCTAAACTTCTCTTTTGAGTTGGGGAAATCTATCCCCAGTGTAGCCAAAGCAGATTCCTGTCCAGCCTCTCTCTTTTTTGGAGGGGGGCTCCCAGGACAGAGTCTCCAAGCCGGCCATGGCCCCCTTGACAGCCCCTCCCTATGGCCAATTTGGTCTGAGGCAAATACAGTCCGTCTTCCCTCCCTTCTCTCCTTCTGCTTGCTTGCTTGCCATCCCATCAACACCTCCAGCCCAGCTTCAGGACACCAGGGCTGCTGGGGGCAAAGAGGGGGTCTGGGTGCATTGGGGGCAGCTGCCTATTGGCTAAGGCCAATGGTGGGGCAACGCAGTTCATGCTCCCCCATGCCTGGAATAGTTTGGGAAATGTTGCTGAAGCTCACTCCTCTCTCTGCCCCATCTCCTTCAACGTTGGGGGGGGGGCTGCAGAACCTCTGCTGCAGGTTTGCCTGACTGGCAATGCCAAAAGTGTGACTGGTGGGCCACCCTGTGACCCCCCCCCATTGCCATGCATCAATCTCCCCTGCCCCCCCCCCAGCCTGGCCTGGCTCCCCCCACCGTGAGCCCCTGTGGGAGGGAGGAGTGGGACTCTCTTGGCGGAGAGGGGTTCTGGTTTCTTCTCCCCCAGGCTTGCTGGGGACTTGGCAGGAAGTGATTTTCCACCCTCTTTCCCCATTTTCTCCTGCGGGGAAGCAGATGGCGACGGGAGGGGTAGGGGAGCACTCCGGTTGCCTTGGAGAAGCAACCATCGCTTCTTCCTTCCCCTTATTCTTTCGAAATTTCATTTCAGTGCTGGGTTATTAATATTGATCTTCAGCGCCGTGGTCTGTGTGTTTGTGTGTGTGTTTGTGTGTTTGTGCTCACATTTCTGTGTGTGCGGCTTGGTAGGGAAGGAGCAGGAAGATGACTCATGCGGAAGATGGTTCCCTATCTGGAAATCTCAGGAAACATTCCAGGCAACAGATGGTCCACTTGGCCAATGCCTCTTCCACCCTCTGAGGCTGGCCGGAGATGCCCGCCAGAGCCACCTCTTTGGGGGGAGCCATGACCACCGAAGAGGCCCAAGGGTGCTTCAGGTCTAGGGGGGGGCGCCCAGGTCCTTTCCCCCGGCTCCTGCTGCATAGACGTGGTGAGGCAGCTGGGACTTCTCCTCAACAGAAATCTCCTTGTCATAGCTATCCATAATACCCGTAGATTCTGGTATATAGGATGACTTGTTAACCCCGGAAAAGAGGTTAAAAAGTCAGGGGTCATCTTATACACCGGGTATGGCTGCAGTGGGCAGCAGCCTCCGCTCCACACTGGGAGGAACCCGCCCAGCGAAGCTGCCCAGGGATGCTAAGCCGGCTTCGCTGGGCGGCTTCCTCCTGGTGCGGAGCCCACCGCCCACTGCTGCTGCCCAGCGAAGCTGCCGAAGCGTATAAGACGACCCCCGAAATTGGCAGCTGGGGGGTTGTCTAATACGCCCAGTCGTCTAATACACTGGAATCTACGGCACCATATTTTTCGCTCCATAAGACGCACTTTTCCCCTCCTAAAAAGTAAGGGGAAATGTGTGTGTGTCTTATGGAGCGAATGCAGGCGGGAGGCTCTGCTCAGTGCTCCCTTTAAAGAGCCGCGCGGAGCGTGTGTGCGGCTCTTGCTGGCTTTTCCCCGAGGAGGGCAGCCCATCCGTCCCTTCTCCCTCCTCGGGAAAAAGCCCCCAAGAGCCACACACACGCTCCGCGCGGCTCTTTAAAGGGAGCGCTGAGCAGAGCCTAGATTTTCCCTGAGGTGGGAGAGGGGACAGACGGGCTGCCCTTCGTCCCTTCCCCACCTCACGGAAAAGCCAGCAAGAGCCGCACACAGGCTCGGCTCTTTAAAGGGAGTGCTGAGCAAATTCAGAATATTTTTTTCTTGTTTTCCTCCTCTAAAAACTAGGTATATCTCATGGTCGGGTGCGTCTTACAGAGCGAAAAATACGGTAGATCACTGCAATGCATTATACAAAGGGCTGCTTTTGAAGTCTTCCCAGAAACTTCTATTAGCCCAGAATCCTCAGTGGGGCAGCTTGAAGGAATGGGCCTCAGCAGCCCCACTGGCTCTAGGTCCTTCTCCAGGCTCAATCACCTTTGAGTCCATAGCTTGGCCTGGGGGCCCCTCAAGGATCTTCTCCCCATTTGTGCATTGAGAGCCTCATCAGAGACATTTCTCCAGGTGCCTCCACCATCAGAGATGAGGGCAGCCTTCCCCAGGCAGATGTCCCCACCAGGCGTCATCAGCTGTGTTTGACATGCCTTTGCCATTTCGAAGTTTGATGTGCGTTTCTTAAATATTGTAAACTGCTTTGAGACCTGAGGTGAAAGGCTGCTTCGATTTCATGTTTCAATAAATTGAAATGAGCAATAATTTGGACTACACAGAGAAGCGTTTGGATTTGATATCCCACTTTATCACTACCCTAAGGAGTCTCAAAGTGGCTAACATTCTCCTTTCCCTTCCTCCCCCACAACAAACACTCTGTGAGGTGAGTGAGGCTGAGAGACTTCAGAGAAGTGTGACTGGCCCAAGGTCACCCAGCAGCTGCATGTGGAGAAGGGGAGACGCGAACCCGGTTCCCCAGATTACGAGTCTACCGCTCTTAACCACTACACCACACTGGCTCTCACTACCCCACAGAGTACAAGGTTCCCTCACTAGGTCTGCCCCATTCTGAGCATTCCCCAAGAGATCAAGAAGCACTTGGCTGTCCATCTGACCTCAGGAGGGATGGCATTGCAGGGCAGCCTGGCTAGCAGATTTCAGGCTCATGAACCCTCTCCAATCTCATTGCAACATAGGCACCACAGGAGGATGCAAAGGGAAGAGGCGACACCCAGCTCTTTCTCCTGGAAGCAGCCGGGACTCTGTCCCAAACCCAGCACTGCCCACTCTGGGGAAGCTGTGGGCACAGGGGCGGCAGGAGTCTGTGCAGCCAAGAGGCTGAGGTACCCTTCCTCCCTCCCTCCCTCCTTGCCCCGCCTGGTTCCCCTGACTCACACAGTGATGCTTCGGTCTGGGCACTGGTCCCCAAAGGTGCCCCCCTGCTCTTTGAAGGTGATGAGGTTCCAGACGGCCACGACTGTGTCCTCTGGGATGCGGAAATGGAAGAGCTCGATGCTGGTGAAGGAGCGGAAGGGGTTCAGCTTGCGGGGGGTCCGGGTGAAATAATCGGTGACGAAGAGGCCTTCTGAGAGAGAGGAGAGGAGAGAAGTGGCAACACTGGATCAGCATTGGGCTACAGAACACCTCCTCAGAGTAGCCCTTCCTTCCCCCACCCTCTCCACCAGTCTGCACAGAGCACTCAAAACCCCATGTTTGCTAGGTGAGCAAAGGATTAAGACACATGGAGTTTCCTGCACAGTCCCAGGCACTCTGTGAGGTTGTTACCGGAAAAATCCGAGGGCTCCCTTGGACAAAAAGCAAAGACACCAACCAGAGTAAATTGGAGCAAATCAGCAGCCTGTAGGCTTAGCCTTTATTGAACTGTTGCAACAGGGTGCTCCCCTCACTTGCAGGAGAGAGGAAAGAACACAGAAAAATGGTGTGCAAGACCTTATAAAAACTTTTGAAATTCCCATCCTGTAGGTCAAGCCCACCCCCAGAAGCATCATGCATACATCACAGAAAGGAGGGGTTGAGGGAGGGGTGGTGGTGGTAACCTGAGTGTCCTGTCACCTTCTCCCCCTCCCCATGAGTCATTTTCAGAAGACAAAAAGTAGTCGCAGTTTCCTGCCCCCTGAGGGGGAATCCAATCACTGTTCTTTTGTTATAGTCCGTGTTGAATCCACTCGTGTATGCAGTCCGTTGTGTTGTTGATGGTCTTCTGTCTGAGACCATCAGGGTTGGCATAGCAACTGGGCAGGGCTCCTGTGGATGTGCTGGGATGCTCAAGGGATTATGGTGGCCTGTATCAAACCTTCCCCATTTTGTAGTCCTTCCTTCATGGAGTAAAATAAAAGTGGAACAGTGCAAATCCGATGTATGGTTGATTTTCTATGAATTTATAACAGAAGCGTAGCGTATGTAGTGTGTGAGTGTGAGTGAAGTTTGTACAAACTGAATGACTGGGGGCGGGTTTCCTGCAACAAGGTCACTTTCTCTGCTTGTCCAGATGGGAAGGGAAACAACAGGAATGTCACTTTCTGCCACCTGAGGAACAGCTTCTTTCTTTCTCGTCATGCAGCCACAGGGAGAGGATACGGGGCCTGGGCACAGACACCATCTTTGATCTAAACCAGGCATAGGCAAACTCTGGCCCTCCAGATGTTTGGGACCACAATTCCCATCATCCCTAGCTAACAGGACCAGTGGTCAGGGATGATGGGAATTGTAGTCCCAAACATCTGGAGGGCTGGAATTTACCGATGCCTGATAAACCATATATTTTGTCATCTAGAAATCTGTTTTGCCTGACTTATTTCACTGTTATTTTCAGCTTGATTCACAACTGCAACTTTATGTGATTCAGCAATATTTTTATATTCTTACATTGCAGACTTCTGTGTTGTTACTTTGTTCAGAGGGATAATTGTAGAAAGTGACATAGCTTTGTCCCACGTTTCCGTGTTAACACTGCAAAGGGTGGTATATTTTTAACTCTGTTAAACCAGACTCTAATCTTGCTCAAGTGAGTAAGCAGAAGGATAATTAATAAATAATATATCCTATTATACTTTCCAAATCCATCCCAACAATTCTCCCCCTTTATGTTGCAATGCCCTGCCATGTGGCCAGCCCTCTCTGGACATCTCTCACAGGGGCAAACAGTCAGTGAGCCCCACACATTAGCTTTTCCAGCCCTGCCAGGAATTAGGCCCATTGATCCAGCCCCTGCCCAACACCCCTGTCTAGGTCAACCCCAAATGGCAGACCAAAGCTAGAAATGAGAATCTCTCTCACCCCCAACCCAGGAGAGGATCAATACACAAACCTTGTCCTTCCCAGTTGCTGCCCCTCCCACCACACTCCTTGTGCACCTGTGTGAGATGCAGCCATGAGCATGCTGGAGGGGGGGGTGCCAACGCCTCACTCCCCACCCAAATCTGCCCTCTTCCTTGGAAGATTAACAGGTCTCCTTCCAGCTGAGAGAGAGAGGAGACTTTGAGGTCCTCCTAGGGGTTGGCCAGGCTGGTTCCCACCAAGGGTCCAGATCCAGGGGAGGGCGCAAAAACTGCACCTCTCCACTCTGGCTCCTCTGGCGAGGGTGCAAGGCAGCTTAGGTGCACCTCTGCATTTAGGGTGCGGCATTGACATAAGACTCAAACACTGTTTAGCGTAGGGAGACTTTCCTTCAGCAGTCCTCAGAGCAGAGCCTTCCGTCAACCTCCTGCCCTGGCCAGCCACAAACAGCCTCCACAGATCACCTGTTGCCTAACCGGTGGGCATTGCCTGGCACTCCCTGCTCCGTCACCGTAGGAGCAGCCCAGATTCACTCATTTCCAGCAGGAGGAGGAACAAGCAAGAAATCGCAAGGCCATTCTGTGCAGAGCAGCGAGATTTCTCTCCTACTCTGCAGAGGATGGAAAAACACACGCTCCAGCTTCAGAAGTGAGAGATGGCAGCAGCTGACAGAGAGAGGAGCCCCTGCCAGGGCTGGTGTGTGGGAAGAGAGGAGCAGCATGGCTCTGGAGTGGCTGCCTTTGTTTCACAGAAGACGGATGGGAACCTGCTCTGCTTCTCTCTGCAAGTGGGCAGCAAGGAAGGGGGAGGCCAAGACTGGCAGCTTTGCTTATGATGCGTTAGCAGCCCCAAGGAGCCCCTAAGAAGGAATACAGAGCCTTCTGCCTCTGACCAGCTGGTCCAGCATCCTCTTCTCACAGCGGCCAACCAGGAGCCTGGAGGAAAGCAGCCAGCAGGATCTGAGCACAAGAGCAACTCTCCCCTCTTGCAGTTGCGGGCACACGCGCTAAACCCTTTACCCCAAATGATGAGACAAGAGACCAGAGTAGGGGTTCAAATTGGCCACAACTTGATTGAGCTTCAGAAGTGGGAAACGTGGCACAGGCCTTGGCAGGTCACCCTCTCAGCCCGCCTGGCTGAGGATATGCAGGCAGATGAAGTCCAGTGAGAGGGCATTGCAAAGTGCAAACTTACGCAGCATGCCCTTCCACCGAGCTAGTCCCAGGAGTTTGACCTACATGCCGCCACTCAAGCAAGTGGGTGGTACCCGCCCAGGTGAGCCCCGCTGGGTGCCGCAAACCCTGCCCGCCTGTGGGGAAGGGAAGGCGGAAATTCCCAGCAACTGAGATTGGGAAGCGTTGCTGCCTCTGACTGTGGAGAACAGAGCAGAGCCATCCTGGCTAGGAGTTACTGACACCCCCTTACTTCATGAATTTGTGTAATCCTGTTTTAAAGCCATCCCGGTTGGTAGCCTCCTGAGTGAGTGAGTTCCACAGTTTAACCCTCTGCTGCATGAAAAAGGACTTTCTTTTATCTGCCCTGCTTAGACTGATTCTCTCTCTCTCTCCAACATATGAGAGTGCAGCTGCCTACAGGTTCCTTGACTTTCCATGACCAGGGGAGCATTTGGAATTGTTGTGGCCTTCACAGCAGTGTCTTAACACACCATGTGTGGCCTATAACCATCCTGGCCAACAGTGTGGCTGCTTCACTCTGAACCAGCCAGAGTTACTGCACACTCTTCCAAGACAGATCTTTGGGGAGTGCATTGCAGTAGTCCAAGCAAGATGTAACTAAGGAATGTCTCCATCTGGCCAGATCTGACGTCTACGCAAAAGCACTCCTGGCCACTGCTGGAGTCAGGACATCCAGGCTCAGGGCTCAGTCAGGGTGTTCCCCCAAACGGCCAGCAACCCACTCCTTGACCAGGTGAGCCCCTCCTCCCTGTCCTTTCTTTTCTCCTGGCCAGGACCTGGCTGTCTTGCCTAGACTGAACCTGAGGAGCCTCCCCCTCCCCAAGTCTAGTCCCAACATCAGGTGCTGATTCAAAACTTGGTCCAAATTCCTTCAATTTAGATGGAAAGGAGGGGGAGAGTAAGCTTAGTGTCATATGCATACTGGCGAAACTGAACCCGAAAACCCAAAGCAACCTCACCTGTTGGCACCTTTCTCCACCCTCCTCCCCCCCATGAGTTTTGAACCTCCATCTGCACCAGCCAGCAGAGTCAACAGAAAAGAACTAGTTACAGGTAGGTAGCTGTGTTGATCTGCCGTAGTGGAAACAAAATAAAAAAATTCCTTCCAGTAGCACCTTAGAGACCATCTAAGTTTGTTATTGGTATGAGCTTTCTTGTGCATGCATACTTCTTCAGATGCACATGAAAGCTTATACCAATAACAAACTCAGTTGGTCTCTAAGGTGCTACATTTTTTAATTTTGTTTCGACTATGGCAGACCAACACAGCTACCTACCTGTAACTAGAACGATGGAAGGCACCACACTGAGCCGCATGAAGAGAAAATAACTGTGCAAGTTTTGGTCCAAGACAGCAGGAGGGCTTGAGGCTGGGCATGGCGGCCTCAGTTCAATGGCCAAGGGGTGTGCCAGTTCCCAGCAGCCGCTTCCTCTGGTAGGGCTGGGCAAACCCTAGAGAGTCACTGCCAGGCAGTGCCAACAGCACTAAGCTGGCTGGACCGAGGGCCTGGCTTGGCAGCTTCCTAGCCACCCCCTTCCTTCTCTGTGAAGCACCATGTACCTAGGTGATTTTATATAACAAACAAGCGAGCCTTGAGCCCCTTTGCAATGGCATTGCATCTGAATCCTGAGACCATCTGCTGCCTTTAGGATACCCAGATTTGGGGAAAGGAGATCACAGGACGGCTTCTGAACTACCTCACAGCCACGAGGCTGGCAATCCCTTTCTTCCCCCTGGCATTTGCTGGGCAAAGGCACACTCCACCTTCGAGCGGAGAGCGGCGACGTGCGCATTCCAAGTCTCCAGAGAAGACAAAGAGGAGATGCCTTAATGAGGGCGATCCCCTCCAAGCCTGCAGGCGAGGGGCCTTAATGGGAAATCCCAGCAGGAGCTGCCCAGACTCCGGAGCCTCCCGGGGGCGCGGAGGAGACAGCCCAGCCGGGGGCTTTGCAGGAGCAAAGGAGCGGAAGCCCCCCCCCCCCCGCCCAGGCACGTCCTTGGCGAGGCGTGTTGGGAAGCGCATGCATGTAAACAGAGGAGGAGGCTCCAGCTGGATGCCCACTGCCCGGGGAGCGCGGTGCTTCCCTCCGAACAAAGCCCGCGCATCGCACAGGGCCCGGGCTGTAAATCAGGCTAAGTGCTGTCAGGCTCCGCCATAAAATACTTTTTTGTAAGTTCAAGGGAGCACATATAATATTCTGCCAGCCATTTCCCTCTCCATGAAAATGATCTCATTATTCTTGCTGAAAGCCATCAATTACCAGGTAATTAAATGTCCTGGGATGTTAGTGACAGTATCACTAAATCTACGCCCGGAGTTATGAAGCCCGGCAAGCCACGGACGCCGCCGGCTCCAGAGAACGATCGGCGGGCAAGACCCAGGCAGGAGGGTGTCCATTAAAAATGGCAAATGTGCTCCCCCCCGCGCGCGCATGACCTCCTATTTAACGAGGGAGGGGAGTAAGAGCGGGCGGGGAGAGTGGGAACTGGGCCAGCGAAAGCAGCGGAGGCGGCAGTTCCCCAGTTGGGAGCCAGGAGAGGAATAGGCAGTGAGAGCGCCGGGGGAGAGCCCTCGTGGTTTATTTAACCAGCAACGTAATGACGGATAATTTATTCCCGTGATTGAATTTAGACGGAGAGGACAGGAAGGGGCCACCGAGGCTACAGACAAAGGGGACTCTGTTCGCGGGGGAGAGAGAAGCGATGGTACTGAGAGGCGGCTCGGAGTAGGACAAAGGCGCTTGCCTGTCAATCTCTTCCCGAAGCCCACCTGGTCCGTGTGACTCGCACATCAGGCCAAAGGGAAGCTTAAGCCCCCGGGGCGGCCGGGGCTCCCCCCCCACACACACCGCACATCCTTCGACCGCTGCCCCCTCCCTTCTTCCCGACCCGGGGAGGGTCTTTGCATCGCTCCCCTCACTGTAATGTCCTCAGGGCAGAGACCTGGCGCACGCGCGCGCGTCTGCCCACTTGTTTTACTCTGGAAAACAACATTATTATTCCTTAAATTTCAGCCGAAGATCACAGGGCGGTTTACAGTATAAAACGCGAGCTGCTGGTAACCAGTTTACAATTCAGAGGGACACCTCCGAGGCTTCCCTGCACGATTATCTCAAAGCCCTTTGGGGTTGTTGTTTTTTAGGAGAGGGGCGTAAATCCTTAGCGGTCGGAAAGGGGCGAGCAACTCCCCAGAGAACTACCGGGAAGAGGGCAAACGGGGCCGGTCGGGCAGGCTGTGGCGACCCTCTTCCTTCCCGCCGGCCGGCCTCCCCTCCCCCAGCCAGCTGGAAGGCAGCTCCAGCTCCCGGCCGCCCCCCCTCCCTCCCTTTCAGCACCAGGGCGGGGGACAGCACCCCGGGCCTCCCAGCCGCGTCTCTCTTTCAGCACCGGAGCGACGCCTTCAGCACCACGCCGCGCTCGGACAGCTCCCGGTCCGCCGCGCCCGTTTCTCTTCCCGCGGGGGCGGCGCTGGTCCCGAGACTCCCCCGCTGCCCGCGCGTTTCGGGGGGGGCGCCCTCCCCCCCTCCCCCAGGGCTCTCCCCTCCCCACTCACCGGCCGGGCGTCCCAAGCTGAGCCAGGCGAGCAGCTGGAGCAGCAGCTGGAGCCGCCCGAGAGCCGCGCGGCCCATGCTGCGCCCGGAGCCGAGCCGAGCCGCCGCCGCCTCCCCGCCCGCCTGGACGCTGGGCTGCCGGGCTCCAGCAGCAGCAGCAGCAGCAGCAGCAGCAGCCATGACGTCAGGCTCAGCTGCCGCCCGGAGCCTCCGCGCGTCCCCCATTGGCCCAGCGCACGAGGCTGCCTGGGGAGGCCACGGCCCATTGGCCGCCGGAGCTGCCCGTCACTCGCCGCTCTGCAGCGCCGGCCGCCTCCGGACCAGAGACCGGCCAGATGCAGGCAGAGGAGGAGGAGGAGGAGGAGGGCGCCTGGCAGAGCTGCCCGGCTGGGGGAAGTTCGGGGGGGGGCGTTCCGGGTGCCTTCGTAGAGCAAGGGAGAGACTCTGAGAGGGCTTTGGGGGTGAGCCGCCAAGCCCTCCTTCCCCCTGCCCCAGAGACGGGGTCTGCTGGGCCCACCGGGGAGTCCGGGCTTCTCCACCATCTTCCAGCTCCACAGAAGGAGCAGGAAGGCATTCCCTCCGTTGACCGGGTCGCTACCCCAAAACCAGAGTGTCCTGCCCAAGCAGAGGATGAACGTTGAAGGGGGGGATGGGTTGGCCCGGCCCCGCAAAACAACTTGACTGATTCCTCCCCGCCCCCCACGCGAGACAATTGCAGGGGAATATGTGGAGCTTGATGCACAGACACCCCCCTCCACGCACGTCGCTTCCACGCTTTCGCCCCCCTGCTTCCAGCTCAGCATGAGGCACCTGAATTCCCAGATTCGTGGGGATGACTTAAGCAGCTGCACAGCCCCGTCTGGGCGTGACCCCCCCGAGGGAGCATTGCCTCACTTCGCCGGCTGAGACACCGGCAGCTGCAGAGACCTGGCAGGGAGGAGCGGAGTCCCGAGTCAGCCCAGTCCTTGTGGCCGAGAGGCGGAGGCAGGGCTGGTGTTGAGCACGGGACTCGCCGCGGCAGGCGCGCGGAGTTCCTCCGTGCATGGTTTCTTCTTGCGCGCCCCCTCCACGCTCCCGAAAGAAACACGCACGGGAACAAAAGTAACTTGTGAAGCATCCTCTGGCCTGGGTACCATCCTGCTGAAGTAGCCGAAAAGCGTCTTCTTGAAGGTCTCTTGCTGAGCTGTGATAGTCGCTGTGTTTGGAAGGAAAGCAAAACAAGAGCTTGCAGGATCCATAGCCCATCTAGTCCAGCCTCCTGTTCTCCCACTGACCAGCCAGATGCCTGCGGGAAACCCAGAAGCAGGATCCGAGCACAAGGGCCCTCTGCCCTCCTCTGGTTTCCAGCCAGTGGCATTCAGAAGCATTGCTGTTTCCAACTGCTGAGGCAGAACAGAGCCCTTGTGGGAATAGTTCTCTTCTCCGTGAATTTATCTAATCCTCTTTGAAAGCTGTTTAGGTTGTTGGCTAGCATTGCTTTCTGTGGGAGGGAGTTCCACGTTTAACTATGTGCTGCATGGAAAAGTACTTTCTTTTACAGTGGTACCTCGGGTTAAGAACTTAATGGGTTAGTGACGTCTGTAACCTGAAGCGTCTGTAAGCCGAGGTACCACAGTATTTCTCCTGAATCTTCCAACATTGAGCTGCATTGAGTTCTAGTGTTATGAAAGAGGAAGAAACACTTTATCCATTTTTCTCCATAGAATCACAGAAATGTAGAGTTGGAAGGGACCCCAAGGTTCATCTAGTCCACCCCCTGCAATGCAGGAATCTCAACTAAAGTATCCCTGACAGATGGCCAGCCAACCTCTGCTTAAAAACCACCAATGAAAGAGAGTCCACAACCTCTTAAGGTGTCCTCCCAGTTTGGTGTCATCTGTAAATTTGATGCGCATTCCCTCAATTCCTTCATCCAAGTCATTTATAAAGACGTTGAACAACAACAGGCCCAGGACACAACCCTGTGACACCCCCCTGTCACTTTTCCCCAGGGTGACGAGGAACCATTAATGAGCACTTTGGTTTCAGTCAGTCAACCAGCCACAAATCCACCTAACAGCGCTTTCAACCCACATTTTACTGGCTTCTCTGCAAGAATATCATGGGGAACTTTGTCAAAAGCCTTTTTTTTATATATATATATAGATTTTTATTGGTTTTACAACATTTTTTAAACAATACAAACAAATAAAAAGACAAACAAACATGTATAATTTCATAACCTTTTTTCCATAACCTTCGTTTCTCGGACTCCCCCATACCTCCCCTTTCTGCATCCCTGTTTGCAAAATTATTTCAGCAGCTTCTGAGCAATTTTATCAAATATATGTCCTCTTAGTCCTTTCTCTAACTTAATCTTATGTCACTGTTTCCCTTTTTCTCTCAGCACCTCGGCATTTTAGCATTCATCAATTTTATAATAGCTCTTAAGATAAATTTTAAATTTCTTCCAGTCCTCTTCCTCCGTCTCTTTCCTCTGATCACGGATTCTGCCAGTCATCTCAGCCAGTGTCATATAGTCCATCACTTTCATCTGCCATTCTTCCACGGTGGGTAGGTCTTGTGTCTTCCAATACTTTGCGATGAGTATTCTTGCTGCTGTCGTCGCATACATAAAGAAAATTCTATCTCTCTTTGACACCAATTGGCCGACAATGCCCAAGAGAAAGGCCTCTGGTTTCTTAGGGAAAGTACATTTAAGTACCTTTTTCATTTCATTATATATCATTTCCCAGAAAGCCTTAATCTTCGGGCACGTCCACCAAAGGTGATAGAAAGTACCTTCAGTTTCTTTACACTTCCAACACTTATTATCAGGCAAATGATAAATTTTTGCTAGCTTGACTGGGGTCATGTACCACCTGTAGATCATTTTCATAACATTTTCCTTTAAGGCATTACATGCCGTAAATTTTATACCGGTGTTCCACAACCATTCCCAGTCAGCAAACATAATATTATGACCAATGTCCTGTGCCCACTTAATCATAGCCGATTTAACTGTTTCATCTTGTGTATTCCATTTCAGCAGCAAGTTATACATTCTTGACAAATTCTTGGTATTGGGTTCTAACAATTCAGTTTCTAATTTTGATTTCTCCACCTGGAAGCCAATTTTCCTATCTTGTTTGTAGACCTCCATTATTTGATAATAATGGAGCCAATCTCTTACTTTAGGTTTCAATTTCTCATGACTCTGCAATTTCAATTTATCTCCATCTTGTTCCAAGATTTCCCAATACTTTGGCCATTCGGCCTCCATATTGAGTTTCTTCAATGCCTTAGCCTCCAAGGGTGACAACCATCTAGGGGTTTTGTTTTCCAACAAGTCTTTATATCTTATCCAAACATTAAATAACGCTTTTCTGACAATGTGATTTTTAAAGGCCCTATGCACTTTGATTTTATCATACCATAGATATGCATGCCAACCAAATGTATTATTGAAACCTTCTAAGTCCAAGATATCTGTGTTCTCGAGGAGCATCCACTCTTTCAGCCAGCAAAACGCTGCTGCTTCATAGTACAATTTTAAGTCCGGCAGGGCAAATCCCCCTCTTTCTTTTGCATCTGTAAGTACTTTAAATTTTATTCTGGGCTTTTTGCCCTGCCAGACAAATTTCGAAATATCTTTCTGCCACCTCTTGAAACAGTCCATCTTGTCAAGAATCTGCAAAGTTTGAAACAAAAATAACATTCTAGGCAGTACGTTCATCTTGATAACTGCAATTCGGCCTAACATTGACAATTTCAAATTTGACCATATTTCTAGATCTTTTTTAATTTCTGACCAACATTTTTCATAGTTGTCTTTATACAAGTTCAAATTTTTAGATGTCAAGTGAACCCCTAGGTATTTCACCTTCTTAACCACTGTCAAACCTGTCTCTTCTTGAAATTTCTCCTTCTCCATAGCTGTTAAGTTTTTTTCTAAGACTTTAGTCTTTTGTTTGTTCAGTTTGAATCCGGCTACCTGGCCGAATTGTTGAATTATCTCCAACACCCTTTTTGTACTAGTGTCTGGCTCTTGTAAAGTTAGTACTAAGTCATCTGCGAAGGCCCTTAACTTGTAATGTTTAGCTCCGACCTGTACACCTTTAACCTGCTGGTCATCTCTAATCATATTTAGCAACACCTCCAGAACAGAAATAAAAAGCAATGGGGAAATTGGGCACCCCTGTCGTGTCCCTTTTTCTATCTTGAATTCTTCAGTTATCACATTGTTTACAATCAACTTAGCTTTTTGTTCAGAGTATATCGCACCCATACCATTCTCAAATCCTTGGCCTACCCCCATCCCATGAAGATTCTTTTTCATAAAACTCCAAGAAATATTGTCAAAGGCTTTCTCCGCGTCCACAAATATCAGCACTGCTTTAGTGTTTATATTCACCTCCAATAGTTCCAAAATGTCTATTATATTCCTCACATTATCTGATAAATGCCTTTTTGGGAGAAAGCCTGCTTGGTCCTTATTAATCTTCTCCATCAACACTCTTTTCAATCTTTTTGCCAAAATGTCTGCAAAGATTTTGTAATCCACATTAAGTAGTGATATTGGGCGGTAATTCTTGAGTTGAGTCTTTTCAGTCTCTGTCTTTGGTATGAGTGTAATATAAGCTTCTTTCCATGATTCTGGCGCCCTTTTCCCCTCTAAAATCTCGTTACAGACTTCCTTTAACGGTTGAACTAACCACTCCTTCAAAGCTTTGTAGTATCTGGAAGTCAGTCCATCTGGTCCCGGAGATTTGCCCAATTGCATGCTCTGAATGGCACCCTCTATCTCTTGTTCTGTTATTCTCTGGTTTAGATCCACCTTACTTTGATGAGAGATTTTTTGTAATCCATATTTTTTAAGGAATTCATCTATGTCCTCTTCATTCTGTGATCCTTGTGAGTATAGTTTTTTGAAATAACACAAGAAACAGTTTCTGATCTCGTTGGGTTTAGATATATTCTTTCCATCCACTTCTAGATTTGTGACTGTATTTAGTTTCTGTCTTTTCTTCAATTGCCAAGCCAGAAGTTTACCACATTTATCTGCAGATTCAAATGTCTTTTGTCTCATTTGCTTTATCTTCCACTCAATCTCTTGATTCATCAATTCCATATATTGTGTTTGATATAACTTAATCTCTCTCAAAATCTCCTGGGACTTTGGTTTTGATCTTAATTTCTTCTCTCCTTCTTTTATCTTTTCCAAGATCTTTTCCTTCTTCTCATTTTGCTTTCTCTTTTTTATTGAATTTTGTTGAATTAAAAATCCTCGCATCACAGCTTTACTTGCGTCCCAGATCACTCTTTTTTCTACATCAGCCTTTAAATTTATTTCAAAATAGTCCTTTAAAGTTTTTTGGGCCTTTCTGTGGATCTCCTCATCTCGCAACAAGGTGTCATTCATCCTCCATCTGAATTGACCAGTTGTAAATTTCATCTCCATCTTCACGGCGTTATGGTCGGAGCAAGTCTTTGGGCAGATTTCTATTTTCTTAATCTTTGGAGCCATCCCACTAGTAATCCAGATTTGATCGATTCTGGTCCAGGTCGTCATTGCTTGAGAGAAAAAAGTTCCCTCTCTCTCGAGAGGGTTCCTTGTTCTCCAAATGTCTATCAAGTCCATATTTTCAGTCATTTCAAAGAAGGTCTTCGGAAGTCTCCCTTCCTTGGAAATTGTCAGTCTTTGTGCCTTGTCCATATTTGTAGAAACTACGCCATTCATATCTCCCATAAGTATTACATTATAATCCAAATAGTCCATCAGAGTTTCATGGAGCTTCTTAAAAAAATCCGCCTTGCCTTCGTTTGGTGCATAAACTCCAACTACTAAGAATTTTTCTCCTTGTACTTGTATTTCAACTGCCAGGTATCTTCCTTGTTCATCTTTAAACATCATTTTTGGGGCCCATTTCTCTTTTACATAGATCACTACTCCTCTTTTCTTAACTTTGTCCGATGAAATAAATTCTTGTCCTAATCTTTTGTTAATAAGTAATTTCCTATGTACCCTGGTCACATGGGTTTCTTGCAGACAAATCAAGTCCAATTGTTCTCTTCTCAAAATATGAAATACTTGGCGTCTCTTCAAAGGCATGTTGAGCCCATTGCAATTCCAACTAAGGAGTTGCAGGGCCATCTTGTTATTTCTCAGTTACTCCTCCTACTGCTCCAAGTTGTTGCTCTTCCTCTGATGGTGGTGGTTTAAGTCCAAACGATAAGTTCAGAATATCTACTGCTCTCCTCTGTTCCGAAATTGGGTCAACCGTTCCCTTCTGTAAATCCTCGTGGTTTCTCTCCAAAAACTTCTCTTTATCTTGAATTGTCTTTATTTTCACCTTCTTTCCCTTGTAATTAAAGGACAGTCCTTGTGGGAACTCCCACCTAAAGAGGATGTTGTTCTTCTTCAACAGGTAGACCAGATCTTTATAGAAGGTTCTCACCTCCAAGATTTGTTTAGGGAATTCACTCCCCTTCACTCTCGGGAATTAGTCTTAATTTCAGGTTTCTCTCCTTTCTCTGTAATTCCATCAAGGACAACGCCAGATCATGTTCATAGACTTTTTTCGAAATCGGTTCTAATTTTTCCTGTGTCTCTTCAGCAGTCTTTCTGGCGTCCTCTGCAATTTTACGTGTAGCAGAGTTCTCTTCAATCAATTTATTTATAGATTCTGTATTAGATGTCACACTTTTCGTATTAAGATCCAATCTTGCTGTTAATTCTGTTAGTTTTTGTGAGTTCTCTGTACTCTGCTTTGTCAGAGCTTCCAAGGATTGATTTATCTTGAGTAACGCCTGTGTCATAGAATCCATGGAGGCAGCCGTCGCTTTTTCCTGAGCAGCTGCTCCAGTCTGTGTCAAACTTGATATTGAACCTCTTTTCTTTTGTTGTTGTTGTTTTGCTTTAGCTCTAGTTGTAATCTCGTCTGCTGGGGCACTCATGTCCCAAGGACGTTCTCACAGGAGCAGTTCCCAAATGGAAAATCCCACTGTCTTACTCTGTTATTCCAATTGTTACTTCTTACCCTCTAGAGGGAGCAAGACATAATGTCCAAGTGAAGGAAACAAAAAGCAGGGAACAAAGAAACCAGGAAAGTTCAATATAGATGCTGCAACAGTTTTTCTGCGTGATTTAACTGTCAAAGTCCGATATATTATGGCAGCAAAGTCCAAACTCTGTATCAAGTAGAACATCCACTATGTATCCTTATAAAGATTTCTAAAGTTTCTAAAGTCTCTATCCTGGTATCTTATTTTGGCAGACCGTATCAAAGGAATTAAGGCAGCTGGAAACTTTCCTCTCTCAATAAATCATGCAGGTTAATAAGGTTACTTTCCCCCCCTCTGCTCCTGCTTGCTAGAGAGGGGGTTTAAGTCCAATGCCAGGCTTAAGCAATTCTATCGTTATTTCCATACAGATACAGCTCTTTCTCTTTCGTTGCTTTCATCTGTCATGCAGTCGGGGGAAGGCAGACTTCCTTAATTTTACCCTTCCCCGTTTCCGGCCAAATTTCTAATTAAATTTTTTAAAAATTCCAGTAATCGTTCAGTCCTACTCACGGGGTTTTGAATTCAGTTCATTTTGCAGGAAGGAATCGGCGCTCTCCGTCAATGGCGACGCGGCTTCACACTGCGGGCTGGGTAACGACTCTCAGCACCGCACTCTCCCGATGCCGTTCCGGAGCCTTTAAAAAGGCTCTTTCCCAGTAAAGGGGGGCGCTTCTGGTGCCCACCGAGTCTCCTTGTTCTCAGGCTTTCGTGCCTGTGATTTTAGGGGTCCCCCGCTTGCCGTAGCGGGTCAGACCCGAACTCGCAGCGCAGTCCTCCTCCGGAGCTCGGAAAGAGGACCGCCATTAACGCTGGCGCCGACCGGAAGTCTCCAACTTTGTCAAAAGCCTAAGATAGATTACATGCACAGCATTCCCCTGATCTACCAAACTTGTAACTATCAAAAAAATAGATTCTTTTGACATGACTTGTTTTTGAGAAACTCATAGTACTCACACCATCCTTCTCCAAGTGCTCACAGGCTGACTGTTGAATGATCTGTTCTAGGATCTTTCTATTGAATGGATTTTATAGGCAATAAAGGATATATTTTACAATTTATCCTCCATATTACTCATGTTTGTGAGTAGAAAGTTTAATCAGTTTTGCATTTAGAAGTCATACACTTAGTTAGCAGAGTTTAAAACACCATCCCTTGCAGCATTAAAGTGGAATATTTGGGACTAGGCTGTGTAACCTTATTTTTATTTATTCACACTGTGGCAACAGCCTTTATTTTTCCATGTTCCTTCTTAATAAAAGAGTTACACAACAGACAGTAAATTAAGCATTAAAATAGTATTTATTCGCATAAAGTATTGCACTCAGTTCCAGCAGTCAGTAACAGAAGCAAGGCAGGCAAATTCTACTTATAGATTACAAAATGCATAGTTTAGTTCAAGAATGGAGTCTCTGCTGGAGCCAAGACCAGACAGATATTCATCTGTCTCAGAAGTGTTTTGGCAAAGGGAATGAGTTGTGAGGCAGGAGAAAGTAGAAAGGATTACACCCTCCCCCTCCCATCTGCCATAAAACCCAAGGGAAGGGGAGTCACACAGTGCCTACTCTAGCAATCATGAATTCTGTGAGTCTTAACTCCTTCATAGCCTTATTTAGCAAACATGCATTTGTTATTTTGACTGCAAATTCCCACTCTTCCCTGACATCAACATCAAGCTGACCAGTCTGTAGTTACCTGGGTCTTCTATCTTCCCCTTTCTTGAAGATGGGGACAATATCTGCCCAGCTCCCGTCTGCAGGGACATCACCTGTTCTTCAAGAATTCTCAGATTATAGACAGAGGCTTGATGCTGTGAATAATTTTATAAACTCCTATCATATCACCCCTGTCACTCACCTTTTATCTAAACTAAAAAGTCCCGAAAGGTTCAACCTTTCTCCATAGGGGAGTCTCCCCATCCTCTTGAACATTTCGGTTGCCCTTTTCTGAACCCTTTCCAACTCTACAACATCCTTTTTGAGTTGAGGCAACCAGAACTGTACACAGTACTGCAAACGTGGCTGCACCGTAGATTTGTATAATGGCATTATGATATTGGCTGTTTTATTTTCAGTTCTTTCCCTAATACTCCCTCGCATGGAATTTGCCTTTTTCATGGCTAATGCACACTGGACCGACATCTTCATCAACTCTACTAGGATGCCAAGGTCTCCCTCCTGGTCCATCATTTGCAGTTCAGAGCCCAGGAGGGTGGACATCACTATGTAATATGGAGCATGCATTCAACAGTGGTACCTTGGTTCTCAAACTTAATCCGTTCTAGGAGTCCGTTCAACTCCCGAAACCATTCAAAAACCAAGGCGCAGCTTCAGATTGGCTGCAGGAGCTTTTTGCACTCAAGGAGAAGCCACGTCGGACATTTGGCTTCCAAAAAACATTCACAAACCAGAACATTTACTTCTGGGATTGTGGTGTTCGGGAGCCGATTTGTTCGGCAACTAAGCTGTTCGGGAACCAAGGTTTGACTGTACATAGAACTGCATTTGCCCTTTCCCATTCACTCAGTTTGCAGAGGTCCTTTTATAGCTCTTCACAACCTCTTTTTGTTTGAGGAACCCTGAAGAATCTAGTGTCATCAGCATATGCAGTGTGAGCCTGAGAGTAACCACTCCTGGTGCTGCGGGCGCTGGGCTGACGTGCAGGATGGTGCCTGCATCTTCAGAGCAAGAAGACGCATGGGGGGGCTGGGAATTGGGCATGACGGACTCACTCTAGGCTGGCGGGGGGGGGGGGAGGCCTTGGAGCAGGTCCTGCCAATCTGGCCCTGGCATATCCAGCCCTCAGAGGAACTGTAATGTGATGTAATCTAAACCACTGAGAAGAACGCTGCAGGCCCCTCACCTTACAAGGATGGATGGCTGCCAGTCCCATAATTCATCACACTTTTCCTCACAGCACCCGGGGGGCATTTTTACATTGCCCTGTTTTTAATTTTGCTTTGATCCTGCAAATCCAGGGCCCTCTGCACTGCCAAAGCCTTGCTAAAAGTAAAGATGGCTTTATGGTACAGTCCATAGCTGAAAGATGAACTCAAAAACTAAGCTGTACTAGAGGGTGAACAAAGAATATTCACTTCCGACTATTTGGCAAACATTTATTCCATCTACAAATGGTGATGACAATTTTCAAAAGACCCCTGTGAAAAAGATGACTATTTGGATTTCTCTGTGACATTTCAGCTTTAAGTGAGAATGGCACAAGACCCTGAGGACAGTAGCCTGATGTTTATTGATGAAACAAATCTTTTTAAAAAGGTTACTACCCTGCAACTCCAATACTACTGCTGCTGCTGCTGCTTTTTCCCTGTGCTTTAAGACGGCTGGCGGTGGCTGCTGATGTGCTTCTGTCTTCTCCGTTCTGTTCCTGAGTCTGTGCTGCGCCCTCCCGCTTTATGCCACCTTTCTACAACCGAAAAAAGCCGAAGGATCTGAATGTGGGAATGCTGGGGGCGGCAGGAGAGGATATATTGATTATTAATATCCTTCCTAACTTGCACTAGTAAGCGTCTTCACTTAGCAGAGTGCAAACTTGTGTGAATTTCTTAAGACAATAAGACAGTTTGGCTTGTGCAGATTGAGATATGTTCTAATATTCCTGATAAGAGCCCTTTGAATCCCTCCTAAAAGAACAAAGACACCACAATCTTATTCATAAGTAACAAAAAGTAGTTTTGCTTACAATCAGGCAGAGCACAGTGTGATCCCTGAAGGCAGGCCCTAAGGCTTAAAGTTACAAACATGTACAAACAGGTTTACATCCATGTGCTTACCAGGAAGTACACTCAGAAAAATACTCTTCAGCTTAGGATCTCAATCCTTTGCAATCCTTCAAAAATACTCAAAAATACGCTACACTGGGGCCCATAACCCTTTGTGGGAATGTTGAGGGTGGCAGGAGAGGAGATATTGATTATTGATATCCTTCCTAACTTGCACTAGCAAGTTTCTTCACTTAAGGTAAAGGTAAAGGTAAAGGTAAAGGGACCCCTGACCATTAGGTCCAGTCGTGACCGACTCTGGGGTTGCGGCATTTATCTCGCTTTATTGGCCGAGGGAGCCGGCATACAGCTTCCGGGTCATGTGGCCAGCATGACTAAGCCGCTTCTGGCAAACCAGAGCAGCGCACAGAAACGCTGTTTAGCTTCCCGCCGGAGTGGTACCTATTTATCTACTTGCACTGGTGTACTTTCAAACTGCTAGGTGAGCAGGAGCAGGGACCGAACAACGGGAGCTCACCCCGTCACGAGGATTTGAACCGCCAACCTTCTGACTGGCAAGTCCTAGGCTCTGTGGTTTAACCCACAGAGCCACCAGCGTCCCTGGTTTCTTCACTTAGCAGAGTGCGTTTCCCTTCTCCGACTGCAGACCTTCCTGGGCAGACACAGAGTCACCTGAGGGCTCTCATGCCCAGATGCTCAGATGCAGGGAGTTCATGCGCAACCCCTTAATGGTCGAGACGGTGGGGAAGTCCAGATCCCACACATGTCCCAGCAAGGAAGAGGCGGCGTGGGTGGTCCTGCACCCAGCAGAGCATCAGCACCCACCGAGACAGGGGCACCCCGGCACCCCCCTTGCTCTGGTGCAGGCACCCTTGGAACCCAGCTGGCTGCTGTGGCAATAAACAAGGCTTCTGTCGCCATGGCAATGCTCCCTCCCTCCCTCCCACCCTGCGGCCAATGGGATGAGGGTTCCCTGGCTGCAGCTGGCCTGGTCTGGCCTGCCCTGTGAGAAGCCCAGCCGAGGTAGGAGAGCTGCAAAGCCCGGCACCAAGTGGCAGTCCTGCTCCCCCCCAACCCAGCTCCTCCCGCTACGGAATGACCAGCCTGTCTTGACGCACCCTGCGCCCACCCCCCTGGCACAGGATCATCTTTGGGGTGGCCTTTCACAGCCCTTGTATTTGTTTAGCAGGGCTTAGCAATGACTCAGTCCCCATGAGGTCGGCTTCCTCCGCTACAGACCCTCCGTAGGGCAGAGAGGGCCCTTCTGGGTGGGTGTGGCCCAGGAGTGGCCTTCTCTGTGGTGGCTCCTAATCTGTGGCACTCCCTCCCCAGAGAGGTGTGTCTGGCACCTTCATTACAAGACACACCTCCTTACCTTGCCCTCTGCCCCTTGTTGGCTCATTTCCACAAATTTAGGTCATTTTAATATTGTGTCTCAGACTTGGGGCCTTAGGCTGAATTGTGGGTAAATAATATTCATCATCACAATAGGCAGTGTGGTGTAGTGGTTAGTGCTTGACCAGGACCTGAGAGAGCAAGATTCAAATCCTCACTCAGCCTTGTAGCTCCCTGGGTAACCTTGGGCCAGGAGCTCAGTCTCAGCCTGTCCTACCTCACAGGGTTGCTGTGGATAAAAGAGAGACGAGGAGAAGCATGTCCACCACCTTGAGGAAAGGTGGGGTATAAATGAAATAGATTAAAGAAATGAAATAAGAAGAGTTCAGTGGCAGAGCGTATCCTATGTTAAACTATGGAACTCCCTCCAGCGATGACCACGAACTTGGATGTCTTTGAAGGAGGATTAGGCAAAACCATAGAGCACAGCAGGGTATCAATGGCTACTAGCCAGGAGGGCAATGCTCTGCTCCAGAGGTTTTCAACCTTTCTGAGTCCACGGCTCACTTGACCAACTACATTTTTCCCTGTGGCTCCCCTGTGGGGCTCAGGAGCCCAGTTAGGTTCCCCCTTTGCCTGCAGAGCTGGCAGCCTCTCCCCCTTTTCCAAACACCCTCCCTTGTGGAGTATTCCCTCGGCCTCCTCTCCCCCCTCCTTGGGAGTCCTCTGGGCAGGCACTGCTGCCGCCCCTGGTCTCTGAGCTGCCCCCCTGCCCCAAAGAGAGGGGCCTCCTCACACTGCCCCACAGGGGCCTGGGAAGAGGATGTCCCCAGCCTTAGTGGTCCAACAGAGACTGGCCAAAGGTGAACGTGAGGCTAACGCCTTGCCTTGGGTGGCAGCAGCGGGCACTGCCAGGCCTGCATGGCGGAAAGGCTCCCCTTCAGCACCGGGCACTCAGCTCCCAGGCAAGCCTTGCACACAGCAAGCCCAGGAAAGGCCAGCTTGGCCCTTGTCTGCCTGCCTGGCCTCCCACTTGTCTCTCCATTCCCAACAGCAAGGGCTGGCAGGCTGGCTGGGCTCCCTCGCCCGCCTGCTTGCTTGCTTACTCTGATGCTGCCTCAGCAGCCAGCACCCCCTGACCGCCCCAGAGGCACCATTCGCCTGTGGGGCTTAGAGCCAGGGCTGCTGCAACAAACAGCTGTGCAAGCCTTGGGGAGGCAGAGACGCAAGAGGGCATCAGGAGAGGGAGGGAACAAAAGAGGGGCAGAGGCCAGGGTTGCCCATAGGACCCTTGACCACCATTCAGGGCACCCCAGGGTGCCACGGCACACTGGTTGAAAACCACTGCTCCATGCAGTTGGAGACAGCCGTTCTCCTGGAAACCACAGGAGGAGAGCGCTGCTTGCCAGCTTCCCATTGGGCAGCCACTGAAAGAACAAGGTGCTGGACTGGAAGGGGCTACTGGCCTGATCCTGCAGGCTCTTCTTATGTTCTGATCCTGCTGTGTATGCAGAAGGTCCCAGGGTTGGACCTCAGCACCTCCAGCTAAAATGGCCTTCCGTACTGAGGCTGGGAAAGACCACTGAGCCTCCTGCTGCCATGAGAGAGCGAGGAGGGCTGCTTCCAGTCAGAGCCGAGGAGGCCCAGCTAAGTGGCCAAGGGTTGGGCTCCAGGCAAGGTCTCCCCTCCCTGTGCTCAAACATCCAGGCTGTGTCCCTCTGGGCGTGAGATGCCTGGGTTGATTCCGTCTTTCCCTGCCTTTTTTGGCCAGTCTCCAGCTGCTGCTGCTCCTTCCTTCCTGTTTGGTCTCCAGCACCGTTGCCTAGTGACATACAATGCCACCCCCCTTCCCTTCCCTTCCTGGGAGTCCAGGTCAGTCCAGCGCCTGCACTGCTCTCACTGGCCCTGTTTGCATCCCAGAACAGCCAACATGGAAGAGGAGCCCATTGAAGATGTGCCCATGGGGCCCTCGGAGGAAGAGCAAGAGCAGGGGGGTCAGAGGACCTCCTCCACCGCCCTGGAGGTGGAAGAGGAGATCATCCTGCCTGCTTCCACTTCCTTAGATGATGAAGACGAGGAAACCATCTTGCCCGTGTCCACATCCCTGGAAGGGGAAGATGGTGGCAAGGAGACGTCGCTCCCGCCTTCGGAGTGGGAGACCTCCGAGTCGCTGGTCCCGCAGGAGCAGAGCCCCAGCAATGACGGGTCTTCTTCCCAGCCTCTGGAGAGCTCTGAGCCCTCTTCTTCCTTGGCTTCCTCACCTTCCTCGTCTCCCGTTTCCTGGAGGAGGCAGAAGGACAACCAGCTGCAACCCCTGGAGGAGGTGGAGGACACTGAGGAGACAACGGCGGAGCTCAGCAGCATCCTTCCCCAGAGGAGCCTGGAGAAGAAGGCCAAGAAGAAGGGCGCCATGGTCAAGAAGGGAGCTCTGAGTAGGTGACGCGGGATCTGACCCACAGGGGAGGGGGCTTCTTGGGGAGGACTTTGGGTTGGCTGTGCCCAGGAGGAGGGGGTGAAGGTTCTAGGGGAGCAACATGTGGCACCTGGAAGCTCTGCAGGACAGGGAGTCACAGCATCATAGAACTGGAGAATGGGAAGGGCTCCCCAAAGGGCATCTAGTCCAATCCCCTGCAATGAAGAAATCTCAGTTGGATCATACATGACAGATGGTCACCCAGTCTCTGCTTAGCGCTTAAAAACCTCCAAGGAAAGGGAGTCCACCACCTCCTCAGGGAGACCAATCCACTGTTGAACAGTTCTTACTGCCAGAATTCTACTGTGTTACCATCTTCCTTAAAGGACACAGGTGGCGCTGTGGGTTAAACCACAGAGCCTAGGACTTGCCGATTAGAAGGCTGTCAGTTCGAATCCCCGCGATGGGTTGAGCTCCCATTGCTTGGTCCCTGCTCCTGCCCACCTAGCAGTTCCAAAGCATGTCAAAGTGCAAGTAGATAAATAGGTACCACTCCAGCGGGAAGGTAAACAGCATTTCTGTGCGCTGCTCTGGTTCGCCAGAAGCGGCTTAGTCATGCTGGCCACATGACCCGGAAGCTGTACGCCGGCTCCCTCGGCCAGTAAAGCGAGATGAGAGCCACAACCCCAGAGTTGGCCACGACTGGACCTAATGGTCAGGGGTCCCTTGACCTTTAGGAGCACAACAGCCAGAGAGTTGGATGGAGAGCTGAGCTGGAAGCAGGAGACCCAGAGACCTGCTTGCTCTGTGCTGGGTATTCAAAGCCGCAGCCGTTTGGGGTTGATGCTGTGAGCCCCTCCAGGAGTGAGTTTGTGGAACCAAAGCAGCAGGGCCCCCAAAAAGTTTGGGAACCACTGATTTAAATCATTCCTATTTAGCCTTTCTGCGCTGAAGTGAACTGAGCAGATCACGAAGCACCAACTCTTGTTGGACTGGGCTTACGAGTTTATGAGTAAATAGCTACCAGTCCCTCGGAAGCCATTCCTCTCCTAATCCTGCTGGGCCGGATCCTGTCTCTCTTGCCAGACTACACAGCGAGGCCTGTGGTGCCAGCTGAGAAGGCAGAGCTGATATCGGTGGCCAAAGCGATGCACCGGGAGAACTTTGGCAAGAATGTCAAGGAGCTCTTCCACCTGGAGAAGGAGGCAGCCCTGAAGTCCATCGAGACAGGTGGGCAGAGCCTGCAGGCCAGGCAGATGCTCCAACCTGTAACGTGTGCGTGAGTATGCACAGGCACATGTGCAAAGTTCTGCTTTTAGGCAAACAAAACCCAAGGCCCGCATGCAGGAGGGGACCCCCTGCCTTGGCACATGTGGAAAGCATCTCGGCATCAATGCCAATTGCAAACTGAACATGAGGGAGCAGGTTGGGACACGGGTGGCGCTGGGGTCTAAACTACTGAGCCTCTTGGGCTTGCCAGTCAGAAGGTCGGCGGTTCAAATCCCCACGACAGGAAGAGCTCACGTCCCTCCATATCAGCTTCTGCCAACCTAGCAATTCAAAAGCACACCAGTGCAAGTAGATTAATAGATACCGCTCCGGCGGGAAGGTAAACAGCATTTCCATGCACTCTGGCTTCCGTCATGGTGTCAGAAGCAGTTTAATCCCACTGGCCACACGACCCAGAAAACTGTCTGTGGACAAACGCTGGCTCCCTTGGCCTGAAAAGCAAGATGAGCGCTGCAACGCCATAGTCACTTTTGACTGGACTTAACCATCCAGGGGTCCTTTACCTTTTGCCTTTATGAGGCAGCAGTGGGACACAGCTGCAAAAAGGGCTAGTGCAGTTTCAGGCTGCATTCATAGAACCGTAAATCTCCAGATCAGGAGAAGAATTAGTTCCATTTTATTCTGAGCTAGTCAGGCCTCACCTGAAGTCCTCTGGGTGGTTCTGGAACAGCTTCAGAGGTTGAGGGCTCCAGGGGAATGGAGAGCTAGTCCTGTGCGGACAGGTCAGAGGAACTGGGTGTGCTGAGCCTGGAGAAGAGAGAATGAGGGGTGGGGGACAGGAGAGTCTTTCTCTTCCTCCTCCTCCTCCTCTTCTTCTTCTTCTTCTTCTTCTTCTTCTTCTCCTTCTCCTTCTCCTTCTCCTTCTCCTTCTCCTCCTCCTCCTCCTGCTGCTGCTTCTCCCAAGGCCTGATGGGATTTCACAGCACAGAAGGGGCTGCTGTGGCTGGTTCTTTGCTGCCTGCGAGGGCAAATGAGGCAACCATTTGCCAGTGGAGCCAGCGGGCTTTCCCATCACGGGAGTTCCTTGAGCAGAGGCTAAATGCCCACCTGCTGGCGATTCCCACAAGATCCCCTTCGTCCTGACTCCATGAGTCCCTCTTGCTGCTCAAGGATGAGCTAGGACAACAGAAGGCCTCCCCAAACTCTGCCTCTGAAGGTTTCTGGCGGGACCATTTCTGCCATTGGGTGTACTGGAAGCCCAGCATTTGGGGGCTGAAGAACCCTCTTTTCTCTCTCCCCAGGTAAGACATGAGAGGACCGTAGATGCCAGCTACGCTGTGCCAGCAGGGGCAGCCCCCATGAGGAGATGTCAGGCCCTCCCCCACAGTGTTTCTGCCACCCCCAAACCATACTGGCCAAGGAGGTAATCCCCATTCGCAGCAGTGGGGTTATGAACAGGGGAAGCGGCTGGATCCTGGTCCCATCTGTTGGCCCACCTGGCACAGCATGATCCGCTGTGGCTCTCTGGGGTCTTGGGCAGAGAGAGAGGGGCTTTCCCCAGCCTGCCACCCCAAATCCAGTGAGGTGGGGGGGCAGGGGCGGAACCCATGAGCTGTGCTCTGGCCCTGAGCTACGGACCTTCCCTTCAAAGCTTCCTCAGACAAGCACCCCCCCCCCACGCCCAAAGTCTGTTTGAGTGTAGAAGGAAGGGCACAGCTTGGCATGGGATGCCACTCTGTCTCCTGGCCCAGAAGCTGTTCGGCAGCCTGAACGGTGGCAGCAGCAGCCCTTGCCCTCTCCCACGGGGTCAGGATTATGCCAAAGAGGCATTTGGGCTCTCTAGAGGAAGATTGCAGGAGTAGATGGGGCCTTTTCTTACAATATGCCTTTAAAGCACATTCAGAGAGCAACTGTAGTTTACCCTTCAGCCGCTGCAGTCCTTCCCACAGGGGTTAGGCTCAGCCTGGTAGAGGCAGCGCCTGGTGGTCTGGAGTGGCCAGGCCCAGAGCCCAGACATCAGGGAAGGAGTGGGGGGAAAGCTCCTCATCTGTGCCAGTTTGGCCCAGGCAGTGGGTGGGCTCAGCTCCCCTGCCTCCCGTCTGCCTGAAAAGCCGCCTCTCCCACAGGCCTCTATATCGGCTGGCGCTGCCCTGAGTACCTGTGGGACTGTTTCCGCGTGGGCGACGAGTCCAAGTGTTTCTGCGGGCATCTGCTGAAGCAGCACCAGGTCTATGTGGGTAAGTCATGGGGAGGGGAGGTAAGGAGCTGGCAGTCAAGTTGTTGGTCCTGTCTGAGAGAGGGAACTGCGGGCATCGGAACCAAGGGCAATTCTGAGCCCTGCAGTAGAAGTGGCGGGGCCCCCCCATTGGTTTGCCCACAGCCCTTGATGTGCAGGTCTCCTGCTTCCGTCTATGGAGGTTCCACTTAGCTCTCATGGCAGTTCCTGCTTGATGTGCCCTCTGCCAATGTGCCCAATGCTAATGATGGCACTCAGGTGACAAATGCAGTCATCATCTCACAAAGAAACGCTCCATGGCTTGTTCAGTCATGAAATCCTCCAGGAGTTTTCAATTCTTGGATCCCCAGAATCAGCGGCGGAGGAAGCTGCCCAGGCACCTGGAGTGGGGCGCCCAGGGGTGGGGCGAGCCCCCCATAGGAGTGGGGGCACACTGCGGGGCCTCTGGAGTCTGCCTGCCTCCTCCCACTCAGCTGCCCTACAGCTGGGGGGGGGGGAGGCAGCAGGCAGACCGTTTGGGCAGTGCAGAGTGGTGGCTTGGGCGCGCTGTGGGCTCCATGGTGAGTGCCACCCGGCATTTTGTCACCCCCCTCAGTAGTGACACCTGGGGCGGACCACCCCCCTGCCCCCTGCCTTCGCCCCTGCCCAGAATGAGAAGGGACTGGGGATGCCATGCAGACTGACCCCACCCCCAAACTCACAACTGTGCATAGCTGTCAACGTTTCCTTTTTTTAAGGGAAATTCCCTTATTCCGAATAGGATTCCTCGTAAGAAAAGGGAAAAGTTGACAGCTATGCAACTGTGCTGCGTTTCATCTACAGTGTAGAAAGCTGGCACACCTAGAGCACGCCCGGGGCAGGCTCTGCTGCGGCAAATCTTGCAAAGTGATGGCAGAGGAGATATGGGGCACGTTCAGCTCCACAGGGTGGGACATCTCTCTCTTGCCACAACTCGTCTCTGAGCGGCTCCTGCCTTTGCTTTCAATTCCCCCCAAGGACTTCCCCAGCCCCTCCTTGGGCTCCTTCAGCCCCCGCAGCTCCTCCTGACCAGCTCACTGCCGCTCCTTTCTCCAGACAGGCGGGCGACCGTGTCCTGCACCCTGCAGGGGTGCAAATGCCAAGCCTTCATGTTCATCCCCTCCCGCCCAGAGGAGGTGGGCGAATTCTGGCTGCGGAGGAGAACCGGCTTCGACCCAGCGGCCTGGCGGGCCAAATGCCGCTGCAAGCACACCCACGAGGAGCACACGCCCAATGGAGCCCGGGGCTGCGGTGCCCGAGGTGGGTGGGGGGTGGGGTCCCCCTCCCCACTCTTGTCCCTGGGGTGCAAGGAAGGGCAGAGGGTGCCAGGCATGAAGGCCTGCCCAGTGCAGTGGGTTGGACAAGATGACCCTGGGGGCCCCTTCCAGTTCTACAGTAATGTGATTCAGGTAGTGGGGGGGATGAGCCGTTTTGTGAGGTGGGGCAAGTGGGTTGCACCACGCCAGTGAATCTTCATTTTTCTCTGTGCCTAAGCCCATATCCTTGAGGGTCTCTTGGCTGCTCCTGTAAGAAATAGGATTTCAGGAGAATCAGAACCTGAATGTCCATTTGTTCCCATTCAGATTTAAAGAGCAGTTTTCACAGAGAAAGGGCTGGGGCAAAAAGAAAAGGGCACTCAGACACAGTACTTTAAATTGTAGACGTGTGCCTAGAAAGTGTGGGGCAAAAGCTTAGTGTGAGCCCTCTGGTTTTACGGAAATCACTTGTCGCCCTACACTCTGAACAGCCCTTGTTCTTGCTGTGGGGGACACAGTTTATAAACCTGAAATATACTCAGAGTCGCAAAGTGATTTCATGCTCTTTATTCAGCTCATAGTGGTGAGGAGGAATGAATAATTGTCCCCTCACAGTATCTGCTTTATATACATTATTTACACAATGGGCTGCACATGATTGGCTAATTCTGGAATTCTACTGTAAGCCAATCAGGTTGTGGATTCACTTCTATCTGGAGCAGGATTGGGTGGTTCCTGCCAACCAATCATACTGCTGCATTGTTCTAGGACCAATCAGACTGCTGCATTCTGAATCCTATTGTTCTAGGACCAATCAGACTGCTGCCTTTTGGATCCTATTGTTCTAGGACCAATCAGACTGCTACAGTTTGGATCCTATTCAACTCAGTACATAACAAAACCCTTGAAATAACCCCCTCCCAAGGGGCCTCTTTGGGGTCTTCCCATGAGCCCCAGGAGAGTGGAGAGGGGCACGCAGCCCGGCCTCACATGGTGTCCTGCCACCACCCCAGACAGGACTCCAGACCCTCCAAGTCTCCCTATTTTCCAGGGATATCCCTGACTTAGAGAAGCCGTCCTGGTTTCTGATTTGATCGTGGAACGTCCCACTTTCCCTTAGGATGTCCCTATTTTGATTGGAGAAATGTTGGAGGGTATGGAGTTATGTGACCCTGAGCCGCCGGAAGGCATTTTAAAAATGCTTAATGTTTTTATATATGTTGGAAGCTGCCTAGAGTGGCTGGGGAAACCCAGTAAGATGTGTGGGGTTTAAAGAGTAAAATTATCGTGATGGAATGGGATTGTCCCTATTTTCATTGGAGAAATGTTGGAGGGTATGGGACCCGAGGAGGGCCAGTTCACACATTTCAGCCTGCTAGCCCTCTCTGTGTTACAGAGACCCAGCAGATCCTCCCATGCCTGGAAATGGGTGGTCCAAGTGGGCCTCTTCCCCCACTTTCTTCACAACAACCCTGCAAGGTTGGTTCCTGCCTTGTTTGAAGCTGCTTAAGGTGATATTCAGGGCTGTGTGGGACCCTCTCCCTGTGCCAGAGAAGCCCCCCCACCCCAGACTGGCATCCCACCCCCCAAGCACTGATGCCCCCCTCTCTTTCCGTCCTCTAGGCTGCTCCTGCCCGGCTTTCACCTCCAACTTCCTGTGCGCTGCTTGCGACCGGCGCTGGGAGGAGCACGAGACTTTCTTTGAGTCGGAGGAGACGCGGCGGAAGGGGGGCCGGCCGTGCGGTACGGGCAGGAGGGGAGCAAGGGAGGGGGCACTGTGGGGGCCGCATTTCCCCCAGCCTATCCTTCTGGTGCCCACAACTGAAGCTAGTCAGTTTCCCATCCTTCCACCCCAATTCCATGGGGCTCTGCTCCAGCGGAAGCTCATGAAACACCGAGGGCAGCCCCACAGAGAGCGCATTGCAGTAGCCTGGCCTTGAGGTTGCAAAGGCAAAGATCGGGGTCAGTAGACTTTTTCAGCAGGGGGCCGGTCCACTGTCCCCCAGATTTTTGTCGGGGGCTGGACTATATTTTGAATGAATTCCTATGCCCCACAAATAACCCAGAGATGCATTTTTAAATAAAACGACACATTCTACACATGTAAAAACACGCTGATTCCTGGACCGTCCGCGGGCCAGATTGAGAAGGTGGTGGGGCTGAATCTGGCCCCTGGGACTTAGTTTGCCTACCCATGGCATAGATTAACACACTCTGCCGCTCTCTTTCCTTGGATATGTTACTCCAGTAAGCCAAGCCAGACCTGTGCGCTCTGAATTTGCCTTCTGAAATTGTGGAGGTCACCCTAACTTTTCACAAAACTGCTGCCAGCCTTGCCATGGTGCCTCTGAACTCTGCGTATTAGCTGGGATTCTTGCATTGCAGGGGGCTGGGCTGGATGACCCTTTGGGGTCCCAATTCTATGAACAAAGTAGCATCCTCATTTTCATCCCTGCAGTTACCCTCATGTTCAAATTCATATTCTACAACCATCTGGGAATTTTTCCACTCAATATTCTGGTTTCACAGCCTCCCCGATCCTTCCTGGAGAGCCAGCCTTTGGGTGCTGTGTCCTCCTGGCTTCCGGGGCCCTTCCTCCTGCCCCCTGCCAGGCTCCGTCCCACACCTGCCTCTCTCTCCCCCAGGAGAAGCCTATCTGCCTTTTGCCGAGATGCCCGAACTGCGCGATGCCGTCCTGACGGGGCGCTCCGAGGACAGCTCTGCCTACCAAGCCCTGCAGGGCCAGGCCTTCCCGGCCCTGCCTGCCCCCTCTGGCTCACGCGCTCTGCCTCTTCCCCCCTCAGGGCCCCGGAGGATAGTGGAGAAGGACCACAAGAAGGCCTGAGGGTGGCCGGCGGACGGGACCCCCCACAGCGAGAGGCAATAAAGAGAGGCTGCTCTAGCCGGCCGCGTCTGGGTGTCTCTTCCGGGCCCCTGGGGGGGGTGGGAGGGCCCTGCGGGGAATCCAGGGCCAGAGGGGGCTTTGGGGCAGGAGAGGGGTCAGGATGGGATTCCTCCACGTATGACCAGGACAGTCCTGTTCTCACAGGGGCCAAATTCTCCAAAGAACCTAGGGATCTGGACAGACTGCCTCTGGCCCTGGAAGTTCTGTAGGATCATGAGAAGAGCTTGGCCAAAGCGTCCTGTTCTCACAGCCAGATGCCACAAGGCGAAACCCTCAAGCTGCAACTCTCCTGTGGCTTCCAGAAACTGGGATTCAGAAGCAGCAACGCCTCCAGCCGCAGAGCACAGCCATTGTGACTAGCAGCCTTCAATAGCCCTCCACTCCATCAGTTTCCCATTTCCAAGTTGGTGGCCAGCATGGCCTCCTGTGGCTGGGAGTTCCACAGATTAATGATGTCCTGAGGACTTCCTTTGCACAATGAGGCTCCCACAGTAGCTGCCTCGCAGGAAGAATGGGCAGCTTTTTCTGAACCAGCTACCAGCTGGGGCTTCCGTGGCAGCCTTTGAGAGGGGTCAGCTGGCAGGGGGGCTAGGGCAGGGCCCCAAAGAATGAGCCAGGGGGTGCCACCCTCCAGGCCAATGGGTGGGCCCAGTGCCTTTTTTTCTAGAAAATAGCTGAAGTTGTTACAGGAAGGGCTTGTTCTGGCCCTGGCCCCAGCCTCCCCATTTGCACTCGCTGACCCTCGGGGTCCGTTCCCATTCTGAGATTCCTCAAAGTCGGATGGCTTCCCTCCTGCCAGTCCTCGTACTACCCGGGGCTCCTGCCCCACTGGCGTTGGTGACTTGGGCGCCTCCAGCGGCTGCTGCGCCCGCCCTGCCCCAACCCTTGTGAGCACTGCCAGCGACGTGTCCAGGGCACTCAGCCAGCAGCAGAACTTGCTGCATAGCAGGGGGGAAACATCACTCGCCACACTGCCCATTCTCACATTCCCCAAGGAGGAGTGGGAGGTGTGCTCCGGCCAGTCCGGGGGGGGGGGCAGTGGCCTGGTCCCAGCAAGGCTTTCCCCATGACACAGCTCCCCATGCGGCTGAGTGTCGGGGGGGGGGGGGGCTGCCAGTACTGTGCGCTGCAGAAAAAAAGCACTGGGTGGGCCTTTCCTCCACCTTTCTCACTAGCTGCTACGGATGCGGGTGGCGCTGTGGGTTAACCCACAGAGGCTCTTGGGTCTGCCGATCAGAAGGTTGGCAGTTCGAATCCCCATGACGGGGTGAGCTCCCGTTGCTCGGTCCCTGCTCCTGCCAACCTAGCATTTCAAAAGCACGTCAAAGTGCAAGTAGATAAATAGGTACCACTCCGGCGAGAAGGTAAATGGCATTTCTGTGTGCTGCTCTGGTTCGCCAGAAGCGGCTTAGTCCTGCTGGCCACATGACCCGGAAGGTGTACGCCGGCTCCCTCGGCCAATAAAGCGAGAAGAGCGCTGCAACCCTAGAGTCGGCCACGACTGGACCTAATGGTCAGGGGTCCCTTGACCTTCAGGAGCACAATGGCCAGAGAGTTGGATGGAGAGCTGAGCTGGAAGCAGGAGACCCAGAGACCCGCTTGCTCTGTGCTGGGTATTCAAAGCCGCGACTGTTTGGGGTTGATGCTGTGAGCCCCACCAGCCTGCGCTCAGGTTGTAGAGCAGTGTAAATGAAACCGGATACCCTAAACAGCACAATGGCAGGACTCTTGAGCAAGAAGTGAACGGATTGCTAATGGACGCATGGACAAGCAGAACGAAATTTGGAGCGCATCTATATGAACTACAAATCTCCTCGCCCATCAGCGGCGCGTTTCCCGCCTCCGGCCGCTAGGGGGAGTGGGAGGCCCTCCCGCCCGGCCCCTCTAGGCGCCGCCTCCGTGGCCGCTCCTTCCGCCGGGCGCGCCCCGTGGTCTGCGAGCGCGCTCGGCTCTTCGGCTCCCTCCGCCTCCGCCTCCTCCTCCGGTACCACGAGTTCGAGCCCCGATGGCGGCGGCGGCCGCCTTCCCGCGCGCCCTCTTCCCGGGCTACTTCCAGGCGGGGCCGCCCAGCCGCCGGCGCAGCGCCTCCCGGGCCAGCCCGCTGGTGGCCGGGTGGGGCTGCTACGGGCAGGTGCTGCCCGACCCCGCGGCGCCCGGGCAGGTGAGGGGGCGGGGCTAGGATGGGGGAAAGAGGGGGGCCAGGTGGGGGGCGGGGCCGAGGACAGAGGGGGCGGGGCCGAGGACAGAGGGGGCGGGGCTAGGATAGGGGAAGGGGGGCCAGGTGAGGGGGCGGGGCCCAGGACAGAGGGGGCGGGGCCGAGGACAGAGGGGGCGGGGCTAGGATAGGGGAAGGGGGGCCAGGTGAGGGGGCGGGGCCCAGGACAGAGGGGGCGGGGCTAGGATAGGGGGAAGTGGGGGGCCAGGGCCCAGGACTGGCTGCCTGGCTGCTGTCAGGGGTGGGCAGTGGGGACCCCCCTCTCGCCGCCAACCCCCCCCCCTCTTTGCCCCACAGGACCCGCCACGCTTCGTCCCCCGCCGCCTCCCGAAGGGCATCGGGGAGAGATGGACGCCCAGCGAAGCCGCCCCGCTGCCCCTGATGCTGCCCAATGCTGGTGAGCGTGCCCTCGAGCAGGAGAACCCGCGACCCCAGCGGGGCTGCTGCCAGGGGTGCCAACCTGAATCATATAAGGGGGGTGGGCAGGTGAATAGATCACATGACACGGTGCACGCGCATCAT